>NW_025920116.1:0-176738 GCF_902686445.1 Sciurus carolinensis
CAACATAAATAAGATACTGTTTAAAGTACAACAAACTTTCAACAGTGGATGAACTTTCTTCTTTATGATCTCAAAAGTATTCACTTGCTCACCCTAGAGCCAGCCCATGCACGGAGGACCCAGTGTGGGCCGCCATTTGGAAGCAAACCTATGCCCTTCACTAGAACCACAAGATGAACTCCAAGTAGCCACTCCTATGCCATCACCTCCACCCTTCTCAAGAACCTGGGCACTGGGGGTTCTCTCACCTCAACTGAAGGCAGAGGGGTGACATGCTGCTGGGGACAAGGCTCACAGTTCTACAGTAGGAGTAGGTGTTTCAGGCTCTCATGAAACACCAAGAAACCCTTGGTAATTGTCCTCACAAATGTAGGAACTTTGCTATGAGAGAGATACATTAGATATATTTTCACCTGAATCACCAACTTTTCTCTAGTTAACATTCAAAGAAAATTGTTATCAACTATTATCACTTTTGTGTTTGAACAGGGTCCAAGACTGTTATCAACAGTTTACTTCAATCCCACAGTACCTGGGTAGAAAACTAATATAAAGAGTAAAAAGTGATTGAGAAGGAAACAGCACCATTTTCCACCACTATAGATTTCCATAAGTAGCAAAGAACAAAGTTCCTCTGGTTTAATTATTCTAATGACCAAGCCACAGCACAAAACCAGTTCCAATCTCTTCAAATTTGACTACATTTCTTCCTTCCAATAAAGATAGCTTAAAGAAGTATTTTCCTTACATTATCAAAGTAAAGGCACAAAAATCTATCTCCAAGAACACAAAATTCAAAGTTAAAATTTTATTTGAAAAAATAAGGGTCATTGTAAACTGAAAATACAAAGTGGGGATATGATGCTATCTTGCAGATTAATTTAAACACACACACAATCTTACTCAATTTGGAAGGTTTTAGGAAGCTGAAACTAAGCAAATTTCTCAAATACTCCCAAAATGAGGGTCTAGGAACTACAGACTACAAAGAGGACTGATACAACACTAGGGTTAGTCTAGTCATGCCACAATCCTTAAATCCTTTAAAATATACTTTGTAATAAGTCATATACATAAATAGTATGAAAATGTCTCAACCAAAAGGTAAATTTGGTCTTGAACAACAGACTAACACATTCATACAGAAACAACTAAATAACCATGTCCAAAACAGTGACTAATGTGCTAATAAGTTGTGGCATGCTACTAGGTTTTCCTCTTGTTCTTATTTTAAGAATAATTTCAGTAGAGACAGAAAACATACTTACTAAATCTGCATATAAGAAAACCTCTGAGTATTTTGAGTGACAACACCAAGACTCAGAGAATTTTAACAATCTGATTCGACCAGTTGAAACAAACAAACCCTAACAAGATAAATGTCAGTTCATTTTAAGTTCAAACAGATAATTGTGCAAATAAAATGGGGTCAGACTTACCTTGACTGTGTTGTAACACAGTAAACTTCATGTAATAGCAAGACACATACAGCTGTGTTCAGTCTACATTAAATAGTGCCAGACACCTGCACTTTTTTAATGTCTCCATTCCTGGCCCCCGTTTTCTGACAGCTGTCACCTTTTGGGTTTCAGTTTTTCTTTGTTCCACTTCCAATTTGCTGCTTCTAATCTCCTGACAGCTCCAGGAAAACCAGACAAGCAGGAGTTGTGTACAAGTAACAGAAGGATCTAGAAACATTCATGAGGTTTGTTACACATATCTTAATTTCACAAACAGATTTTGCTTTTTTCATCTCTGGTTCTACTGCAGGTGGCTGCAACTGCAGGGCACAGGTCCTCTATAGGTGATATATTTTCTATGGCACAAGCAAATCAAGGAAACAATAAGCTCTCATGGTTAGATGTTGCTCAGACTGTGTCTGGAAGACTGTTTTCAGTTCAAAGAAACAACTATGACATATACAGAAGTAAGACTAGTTGGTGAGGAAGTCTAAGGGTCCTGTTATATTAGGCCAAATAAATGTGCTGGGATGTTAACCTTATGATCTTTGAAATGGAACAAAATGTCTTGGTAGGTAGCACCCTTGGTAGGAGAGCCACCATCAGAAAGTCTGAAAGGCTGCTACAGGCAGGACGGGTGAGACTCGATATTCACTTCCCAAGTGGATAAAGTGTGAACAACGGTCAAGCATTAAGGGAGAGAAGATTCTGACTTAAAGAAGACAAATGTTTATAATGTCCAACACTAAAGGAGTTGTTTTTCTAGGTAGTGAGCTACTTATCTTGAAAAGCACTGAAGTTAAGGCTGGAGTCTCATTTCTCTGGGATGGTGTAAAAAGAATCCACGCACAGGTTAAACTACTCTTTTGGAGGACTGAACGCAGGGTGCTTACCACAGTGCTACATCTCCAACTCCTCCGTAAATATTTTGAGACAGGGTCTGGCTTAGTTGCTTAGGGCTTCTCCAAAATGTTGAGGTGGGACTTGAACTTGCCGTCCACCTTTGGATTTCATTCTTCAAACTCTGCAAAAACAAAGCAGTGTAACAGAAATTTGTTTGCAATTGATTATCTGTAATACACTATAATTAATTTGCTACAAGACTGAAATAAAGAAATGAACACAACCAAGATATGAGTTTAGATTAACATATCAAAGTAAATTATGACAAAAAAAGATTCAGAATCACCCCCTAAACAGAACATGGCAAAACCATACAGCTAAAATGATAAAAGAATACATATTACACTTGAATGGTTTTAAAAACACAGATCTCTAGATTTAAAGGATCTTTCACTTTGAATCCAATGATTCAACTGATAGGACTCTTGAATCTGAAAATAAAATTATGCCATTTATGCAAGGGAGTCTTTGCAATTCCTACAACCCTAAGCAAGGATTTTTAAACTGCAGGATAAAAGCTACCTCTCCTGAATCCCAGTGATCATTTGTACTGAGTGTCCTTGTTGTTCCAGGACCCCAAAAAATGCAGTTGCAGCAGGTCTTATAATTAAAGAAACAAGAAAAAGAAAGAAAGAGAGAAAGAAAAAAAATAAAAAAACCTCATCATTGAAAATTGCAGGGTACAGAATGTATTATTTGTAGACTGGTCAGGATGCCCCCATGAAATTTTTAGATGGTTTCATTCACCACATACATGCTATGCATTTTGCTTTTATGATACTTCTCACAGAATACATATCTTGAATTTCATGAAAAAAATGTTTCCAAAAACTGTTTCTCTACTACCCAATTGTTCAAGTTTAATAAAAGGGATATCCTTTCAAATTAATATTAAAACATTTTTATTAAGGAAACTACCTTGAACTTTAATAATACAATGACTTTTTCCGGGGTAGATTCAATAAGGTTGATAGGTGTATGATCCTTTCCAAGAATTTTGTTACTGAAACACTAAAAGAATATGTTTATAGTCCATTTTACTTATAATACAGTATTGAGGAATTATTTTAAAAATAATTATTGAATATTACTATACATAAGAATACTGCATGTTCTCTAGGTTTTTACAGAGAGATCCCTTATTTCCACCCTTAACCATTTCTGCTATAAAGTCTGAAAAACCAAAGTCATTTCTGTATATTAATTGTCTCATAATACTGAGTTCCAAGGCAGCAAATTCCTTTTCCCCCTACTTGGTTCCCCTTAGTCTTTTATTTAAAGAGGGGAAAATACATACACATACACACACACACACACACACACACACACACACTTCACAGTCACCTCAGTTGTCTTTTTACAGAAAATTCCCTATAGTTTTACTCATTCCAATTTCTCTTCAGCTGGCATCTCCTTCCTTTTATCTTAAAGTAATTGTTTCTTGTTTACATTAGTGATGATTTGTTTTAACCTAGGCCATGTTCTGTACTAGAAACAGGGAATGCTTAAGTAAGAAATAGTCTTTACCTAAAGAAAAGTCTGTTAAAAAAATCCTTAGGAAAGACATACAAGAGAAGTAAACATCCAGAATGGCAATGTACACCTTATGAAAAATAATTAGACTTTGGGCACAATTAAACTTTCATTATCTCAGTGCATTTAAATTTTCATAGCAAAAGGAAAGATTTGCAAAAAGGCGAGCGTACAAATTCTCAGTGGTAACTACTTTCCAAGAGCTAGTTTGGTACTACTTATATAATTGTCGAAGGATCACTTAATACACATTTTTGGAAGGACAAGGTAATTCCAATAGAAGAAAAATAATGACTAGATATATGACATAAAAGCATTCCTACAACTCTCTATGTGGTTTGGGCCAAGTCAATTCCCTCCTGTATTATATCCCCAATTTTTCTTAATGTCTGTTATTACCTACATCAGATATTAAAATAACAAATGCACAATACACTACTAAAAAAGTTGGAGGAAAATTTTTACATAAACCCAAAGTTCAGTGTTATAAATGAGCTTTCATTAGAAATCTTCACTCTACATAAAAAGGCAAAAATATCTTTTCACAGAATCCTTGTCACTGAAAAAAAATTGTAGGTTTTCATGAATTCATTTAATAAGTGTTTGTTGAGCACCTACAATGTTTAAAAATCTGGGTCTAGGAGAATGAGGAAAATGGGCAAATTTGTGGAGCTTAATTGAATTAAGAATACATTTAGGGCTGGGATGTAGCTCAGTGGTAGGGTGCTCGCCTAGCAAATGTGAGGCGCTGGGTTCAATCCTCACGACCACATAAAAATAAATATATAAATAAAAGTATATTAAAAAAGTATACATTTAGGAAAATAGAAATCACTGAAAGGTGTTATTTGAGCAAAGACCTAAAAAGGTGAGTAACTGAACTGAGGAAAGCACACTTCAGGCAGAGGGTACAAAAGTAAACAGGTCCTCAACTCAGCTCACATGTAGATTAGTGAAGGAACAGCAAGGAATCTTTTGAGGCTGGACTGGGAACAGAAAAACTAGTAAATGGGGTTACAGCAGGGAATAAAACAGTGTAAGGCCTGCAGGCTATTGTAAAGACTGATTTTATTCTGAAAAGACAATGTGTCTTTGGATGGTTTTAAGCAGGGAAGTGACATGAGTGACTTTTTAATAGTTGGAAAATTAACTCTAAAATTAGGGTGTTTGGAAACAGCTACTTTAAGTCAAAAAAATTTTTTTAAGAATTTAAAATGAACACATGAATTTGGGAGAAAACAAACAAAACATAAACAACGGATCATACTAAAAATCCCTAGCTGCCTGTGAAAGGGATAGACAGGTCAGAAACCAGGTGTGACAGCATAACATTTACTGCCAACCAGATTTTCTGCGATGTTAACAGGCCCTGATAGTGAGAAAAACTAAAGTTTTCAACAAAATCATTGGCCGCTGATGAACCCAAAAACCCCTCCGTTTGACAGGGCATGTGTTTAAAGACTCACCTTCACCTCCTGAAGTAGGTGGATCCCGGAGAGCCAAGCCATCTGGGGAGTGAGACTCATGAGCAGGAAGAAGGCTCTCCAGTGATCCAACCGAGCTGCCCAGAGGAGCACGGCTTATCTGGTCTACTGGCTGTCATATGAACTTCAGGGCGCCAAACTCCAGGAGTCAGGGTTGCCTTCACCTGGCAATCGCATCTCCTGTGGGTGACAAGCAGACTCCACCCTGAGGGACAAATCACCATCAGGCCACCGAGTTTCCCAGACCCCTTTAGGAAGCTGCGATTCCACCCACCAGCGGGCCTGGGAAAGCCCCCAAGCAGACCCTGGTGAGAATGGTCCCAGTGGAAACTCCCCGTCGTGCCTTCGGGAGCCATGCGCCGGGCCCGCAGGCAGCCACAGGCCCCCTGCACGTCCCGTGTGCAGGGGGAGAGGACCGCCATGTTACCACTGCAACACCCGGAGGGTTTGCGGGCGCGTCTCTGAGGGCTCTGAGGTGGACCGGGAGTGTTCCCTGTGGAGACGGGGAGCGGCTGGTCGGGAGCTCAATACTTCTTAGGAATATCCACCATTTCTCAGTTGATGACTCTCCCACCGACCCAGTCCCAGACCCTTTTCACCAACCAACCCCACCAACGCACTCACAAGTCCTTGATCACGACCACCTTCCGGGATCTCCCTCGCAGCGCCGCAGCTACCTCCTTCTAAGACGCTTGCGCGGACCCGCCTCCCAGCCACCGTGGCGCCTGCGCGGTCCTTCCGCCGCAACCCTTGCGTCCGCACGCCAGCAGGGCGCTAACTCCGCCCAGTTGTACGCCCCACCCCAGGCGTGCGGGCCCTTCACTGCAACTGCTGGGAGCGCTGGAGCGCCAGTGCCTTTTATTGCTCCTGCTCCATCTTCTAGCGCGGCAGCCCTTGGACTTTCACACTCCTCAACTGCCGAGGGCGCTCGAGGCTTGTGTGCAGCCTAGTCTTTCTGGTGTTTCAGCTGCTTCCCTGAAAGGTGTTTTGTGGCTGTCAGTGCTGTCCTCTCACTGCTCTAAGAGGAGGACCTTCTAAATTAAGATGTAAATCCTGAACAGCAAGATGGCAGAATAAAGGAGGTCACTTTCCTTGCTGCTCTGCAGGTTGAAGCCAAGAAAGGCAACTTCTACACAAGGTGAGTGACCCAAAAGAAAAGGGGTGTGGGGAACTTTACTGGAACAGATACAACCATTTTTAATTTTGCATTAAAATAATTCTCTTTTAAAGAAATGAAAAATTGGGGAAAAAATGTTTTGTCACCTACGTATATTTTATTCAGTACTTAGTATGTTCTGGGTGTTCTAAGTGCTTTGAATGAATTAGCACATTTAATCCTCTAAGCCAACACATGAGGTATAGGTACTACTATGTATTTTAAAAGTGAATATAGTGAGAGATAGGAAGGTGATTTGCTAACTCAAGTTTAGTCAGCTGACTGAACACAAACTCAGGCAATCTCCAAAACAACCTGAGTTTTTAACCAGTCTACTGTACTGTCTCCTTAAATTGACTATAGCCGGGCCTAGCAGGCATTAAAGGAGGCAAACTTGCCTGATCTTGACTTTAGTAAGACTACTTTTTAAGAATGTTTGCTAAAGTTTTGTGGTAGCTTCCCTTTATTAAAGGTGTTCTCTTTCTATTTTGAGTTTTGTCATTATTTAGTGTTTTTATTTTGCAAAATGTCTTTTCTAGTTTTTTGAGATAATGATGTTTGTTATCTTTTGTTAGTTTGATGTGTTCTGTAACTAGATTTTTTAATGTTGAGCTGTCTTGTATTTTCAGAATAAACATTAGCTAACAATGCTTTATATTTATTTTATTTCTCATTTTTCAGATGATTTTAGGTTAGGTTTACTTAATAGTTCTGGAAATTAAGATTGTGAAGATGAGAGAACTTTATAAGTTGTACTGATTTAACCTCAGATGACAAACTAATGGCTAATAGCTTATTAGTTTAAAATAAGAATGACTTGTGTATATTTATTTTCACTCAACAGGGATTTTTAAAAACACTTAACTAAAAATAGGTCCAGAAACTGTGAATCTTAGTATATAAACATTATGGCATTTTGGAATTTGTAATCTAATGGTAATTTGGGTGTATTTATGTATGGGGGGGTGGTTAAAGGAGGTAATTTGTGACTCCAAAACAGTGGGAAGTTCTTATCTAATTAATAATTTAGTAAAGATCATAATTTGATGCATATTTATTTGGTGTTTGGAATCGAATTTTTTTAAGTTTTACTTTCTGTTTTTTGTTTTTATTGCTTAACGCTTTCTTTGGTTGTTACATTAGAGTGTTCTTGAGAAACCTACATTATTGTCTTTCTGAACTTCTCTTTTCCTTGTCTATTCCCATTATAGTCATGGATCACTTAACAACAAGGATACATTTTGGTAAATACATAGTAAAGTGATTTGTTCATTGTGTGAACTTCATAGATTGTATTTACATAAACTAAGATAGATATGACATCACTAGGCAATATCATTTATAGGACCACCATGGTAAATGCGGTCTGTTACTAAAGGAAATGATATTACACTGGGCATATGACCTTACTTAGGTTTTAAAATCAAACTTTCTTAAAACATTTTTGAAGATTAATATGTTGAAAATAATTATTTAGTAAAAAGAGATATGATACAAAGGATTTGTCTCTCATGTAACCTAAGAGAAATCAGTGAATTTAAAATAATTATTATTACATTTAAAATGAAATAAGATAAATAACAAATTCTAAATTTGATAAAAATACAGTAAATAATTATCAGATATAATGTATAAAAATTAGAAAATAGCTATTATGTAAAGTGCTTACATCTTATAAAAAACTAATAATTTGTAGAATTATTTGTAAGGTATATTAGTTTATATTTTCTCTTCGTAAAATATATGTTGATCTATCCATAGCACTTCCAATCACTTCTAAATTTCTTTGCCAACCAACACTGCAGTTTTATTCTTCTTTATGGCTTGTGTTTTATCATGTATGTGTACCACATTTTCTTTGTTTGTTCATCTGTTGAGGGGCACCTAGGTTGATTCCATAGCTTGGCTCTTGTGAACTGAGCTGCTATACACATTGATGTGACCAAGTCACTATAGTAGGCTGATTTTGAGTCTTTGGATATATGCCAAGAAGTGGGATGGCTGAGTCAAATGGTGGTTCCATTCTGAGTTTTCTGAGGAATCTCCCTACTGTTTTCCAGAGTGCTTGTACCGATTTGCAGACCCACCAGCAACATGTGAGTGTACCTTTTCCCCACATCCTTGTCAACATTTATTGTTGCTTGCATTCTTGACAGTTGCCATTCTGACTGGGGTAAGATGCAACCTCAGTGTAGTTCTGATTTGCATTTCTCTAGTTGCTTGTGATGTTGAACACTTTTTCATATATTTGCTGACATCATGTTTCTGCTTCTGTGAAATGCCTTTTTAGTTCCTTTGCCCATTTGTTGATTGGGTCATTTTGGGTTTTTGGTGTAGAGATTTTGAGTTCTTTATATACCTGGAGATTACTGCTCTATCTGAGGTGCAGGTGGCAGAGAATTTTCCCCCATTCTGTGGAATCTCTGTTCGTGTTCTTGATTGTTTACTCTGCTGTGATACCGTCCCATTGAGTCTTGATTTTACTTCTTGCACTTTAGAAGGTGTTTCATTATTTTGTTTCTTGGTGCAGGTGCTGGGGATCAAACCCTGGGCTTTGTGCATGCTAGGCAAGCACTCACTCTACCAACTAGCTATGTCCCCAGCCCTACTTTAGGAATCTTGATGAGGAATTTGGTTCTTAGGCCGAAATGATGGAGAGTTGGGCCTACTTTTTCTTCTAATATGTGCTGAATCTCTGGTCTAATGCCTAGGTTCTTGATCCACTTTGATTGGGTTTTGTGCACGGTGAGAGATGGGTTTCATTTTGTTGCAAATGAATTTCCAGTTTTCCCAGCATCATTTGTGGAGCAGGCTCTCTTTTCTCCAGTGTATGTTTTTGGCACCTTTGTCTAGTATGAGAATCTGTAATTATGTGGGTTCATCTCTGTGTCTTCTGTTCTGTACCATTGATCTTCTTGTCTATATTGGTGCCAATGCCATGCTGTTTTTGTTACTATAGCTCTGCAGTATAATTTAAGGTCTGGTTCCCTTTTCTCCCTAAGAATTTCTTTGGCTATTCTGGGCCTTTTGTTTAGTTTGTTTTGTTTTGTTTTGTTTCAAATGGATTCATGACTGCTTTTTTCTATTTCTATGAAGAACATCAGAACCTTATAGGAATTGCATCGAATCTGTGTGGTGCTTTTGGTAGTATGGCTATTTTACCAGTGTTGATTCTGCCTATCCAAGAACATGGGAGATCTTTCCATCTTCTGAGGTGTTCTTCAATTTCTTTCTTTGGAGTTCTGTAGTTTTCATTGTAGAAGTGATTTCACTTCTTGTTGGATTGCTTTGCAACCATTTTATTTTCTTTGAGGCTATTGTGAATGGGATAGTTTTCCTATTTTTTGCTTTCAGTTGATTCAGTACTGATGTATGAGGATGCAATTGATTTATGAGTGTCAATTTTGTGTCCTGTCACTTTGCTGGATTTGTTTACGAGTTCTGGAAGTTTTCTGGTGCAGTTTTTTGGGTATTCTAAATATAGAATAATGTGCTCAGCAAAATGGGGATGGTTTGTGTTGTTGTTTTCCTATTCATATTCCTTTGATTTCTTTCTTTTGTCTAATTGTTCTGGCAAGAATTTTTAGGACTATGTTGAGTAGAGGTGGTGAAGAAGAGCATCCCTGTCTTGTTTACTTTCTACAGGGAATGCTTTAGGTTTTTCTCCATTTAAAATGTTAGCCTTGTGTTTCACATATATGACTTTTGTAATGCTGAGGTATGTTCCTACTATCCCTAGTTTTTCTGGTGTTTTGAACATGAATAGATGCTTATTTGTTTGAATGCTTTTTCTGCCTCTTTCGAGTTGGTCATGTGATTCTTTAAGTCTACTGATGTCTTGAATTAAACTTATTGATTTCCATATGTCGAACCAACCTTGCATCTCTGGATGAACCCCACTTGATTCTGGTGCACTATCTTCTGAACATGTATTTGTATACAATTTGCCAGTATTTTTACATCTGTGTTCATTGGGCATATTGGTCTGAAATTTTCTTTCCTGGATGTGTCTTTGTCTAGTTTTGGTATCAGGGTGATAGAAATTTCATGGAAAGTTTGGAAGGGTTTTCTCCTTTTCTAGTTCATGGAATAATTTGAGAAGGATTTGTGTGAGTTCTTCTTGAAGTTCTGGTAGAGCTTGGCTGAGAAATCATCTGGTCCTGGGCTTTTCTTGTTTGGTGGGCTTTTGATAGCATCTTCAATTTCATTGTTTGAAATTGATCTGTATAAATTTTGTGTGTCCTCCTGATTTGATCCAATTTGGGTAGGTCATGTCTCTCTAGAAGTTTGTTGTTATCTTCAAGATATTTTATTAGAATATAAACTTACAAAATCAGTTCTGATTATAATCTGTATTTTAGTAGAACCCATTGTGATATTTCCTTTTTCATCATGGATTTTGGCGATTTGAGTTTTCTCTCTTTCTCTTTGTTGACTTGGCTGAGGGTTTATCAATTTTGTTGGTTTTTTTTTCAAAAAACCAACTTTTTGTTTTGTCACTTTTTTCAGTTGAACTTTTGTTTCAATTTCATTGATTTTGTTCTGGTTTTGATTGTTTCCTGTCTTCTACTGTGTTTGGTGTTGATTTGTTCTTTTTCTAGGGCTTTGAGAATGTGGTGTTAGGTTTTTTAATTGTTGACTTTGTATTCTTTTGGTGAATGAGTTCAATACAGTGAACTTTCCTCTTAGCATTTCCTTCATAGTGTCCTAGAGATTTTGATATGGTTTCTTTGTTTAGTTTCCATTTGAAGTAGCTGTCAGTGATGAGAGGGTTGTGTTGGAGTCACATAGTGTTATTGTGTTGTGGTGCATTTGAGTTTTGGAGTTGGGAATAGTTGGTTTGATGTATGTATATGCTCCATTGTCTGGGGCATAGATGTTTGTGATTGCTATGTCTTGTTGAGATACGATTCCCTTGAGCAGTGTGAAGTATTTTTTGTCCCTTCTGATTAACTTTGGCTTGAGGTCCACTTTGTCTGATATGAGGATGGAAACCCCTGCTTGTTTATGCGATCCTGGGAATATGTTTTCCCCATCCTTTTACCTTCATTCTGTGAATATCGTTGCCTATGAGGTGAGTCTCTTGGAAACAGCATATTGCTGGATCTTGTTTTTTGATCCAATCTGCCAGTTTGTATTTTGATTGATGGGTTTATGCGATTTATATTCAATGTTATTGTTTAGATATGGTTTCTATTCCCTGTCATTTTGATTTATTTCTGGTTCAAATTGGTTGCTCCATTGATTTGCTCTTCTTTTAGTGTACTTCCTGCCTTTGTTGGTTTTCACTTTTATTTTTGGTTTCTTCATGAAATATCTTATTTGTTATGTTTTGTAGTTCAGGCTTTCTAGTTGTGAGTTCTTTAACTTTTGTTTATCATGTAGAGTTTTTATTTTGTCATCATTTCTAAAGCTTAACTTTGCTGGATATGGTATTCTTGGCTGGTATCCGTTTTCTTTCGGAAGTTGGAATATGTTGTTCTGACACCTCCTAGCTTCATGGGTCTGGGTTGAGAGATCAGCTGTGATCAGGATTTGTTTCCCTCTAAATGTTACCTGTCATTTTTATCTGGTAATTTTTAAAATTCTGTTCTTATTCTGAAGGTAAGGCGTTCTGAAGGTATGTTGGTTTTGGTCTGTTGTGATGATGCGTATTTGAGGTCCTGTTGGCCTCCTGTATTTCATTTTCCATTTTATTTTTCGGGTTTGGGAGATTTTCAGATATTGTTTCATTGTAAAGGTGGTACATTCCTTTTGTTTGTATATCTGAGCATTCATCTATACCAATGAATATTGAATTTGGTCTTTTCAGAGTTTCCCATGTTTCTTGCAGATTCTGTTCATGGTCTCTTAATATCTTTTCTCCATGGTCAACTTTGTTTTCAACACTGTATATTTTGTTTTCATTGCCTGAAACTCTGTCTTCCAAATGATATAGTCTGCTGGTGGTGCTTTCAGTGAATTTTTAATTTGGTTTATTGATTTCTTCATTTTTAGGATTTCTGATGGAATTTTGTTGTTGTTATTGTTGTTGTTTTCAGAATCTCTGCCTCCTTATTGAAGTAATATTTCACTTACTGTATTTTCTCTATGATTTCAATCCTTATACCATCCTTTACTTTGCAGATCAATTTAAATATGTAAATTTAAAACTCCTTCTCTAACATTTCTTCCACTGTGGTGTCAATGGATTCTATTACTGGATATCTTGGTTGGTTTGGGACAAATGTTGTTTGTGTGTCTACCCATCTAACAGTATAGATCTGAGGCAGTAGAGTGTCTACCTTGTGGATGTGTAGTATCCCTGAAGGTTTCCAGGACCTCACTTGTGGAAAAGCTGCCCATCTGCTTTCTTGGTTTCATGCCATGGAGAAGCCAGCAAGGCAACCCCCTCTATTCCACCATCTTGAAAACCATTTAATTTTAAAGCACAGATTAAATACTATTTTGTTCAAAGGAACATTTTAGTGTTTCTAAGTGTAATGTTTTAAGAAATTTTTATATCAGTGTTATTTGATTTTACTGCCATACTATTATAGCTATAATTTGCTGTTTTCACTGTCTATTTGATTCAGGTGAATTTAGCTTTGCCTCTGTTTTTCAACCATAATTTCTTTTTACGTTTGAAAGTTAAATACATTTTTGAATATAATTGCATTATGGAATACAAATCCATAGGACTTTCATTTATATACATTTTGTTCAGTTCTGCAAATTGTTTTAAAATATTTTGTGCAGAATAAAATATTTTAAATTCATAAAAGCACTTATCTATTTTTAATAAGTAATATAACAATGTTTTATAATTTGAAGTGTGCAAAACAGTATGCAGTTTTGATATCTAGAGTAAACAATACCACCAATGTCTTTAAATCCTTTTGAAGACTTTGCATATCTAAGAAAACATTTTATTTTCTTCTTCTTCTTCTTCTTCTTCTTCTTCTTCTTCTTATTTATTTATTTAGACACTACAGGGATTAAACCAAGGACCTTGCACATGCTAGGCAAGCACTCCACCACAGATCCACATTCCCCATCTGTAGCTCCTCAGTGGCTGACGTCTTACCAAGTGTTCCTCATATATTATACAGCATGTCCAGTGTCAGGTAGCAGGATGGGGACGTCCAGAGTGCAGCACACAGCACGTTGACAGTGATGTGCTGGAGGTGCTTTGGCACCGTCCTGCTATTCAGATGGATGAGAGCTGCCCCTGCCCAGGATGGAACAGGCAGCCCTCTGTGGTGACAGACGCCATAGTGTGTTCCTCTGTAGTTGTAGTAAGGCCTTGGTCGTACCTACGCCTTCTCTAACACGTTATGTGCCTGGATGTAACCCAGCTAGGAGGGTCAGCAGTGACTGCAGAGGGCCGTCCAGGAGAGAACCAGGCTGTGGCGGAAGCCGTGGCGCCCTGGGTGTGTGGCACGATCATACAGAGCTGCCCATCACAGGGTTTCCTGAGGCCGCTGGACACAGGGGCCTGGTCATGGTGGTTGTGGCACCTCAGCCGCCCTCCAGGCTTTCAGCCCTATGTCTCTGGTTGCCCAGGAAGGTGACCCTCCTCCACCCCGGCTCTCAGCAGAGCAAGGCCTTGAGCCAAATACGACTGCACAGAAGGGACATTCGGACATGGAGTACCTGAAGTCCAAGATGGTGGCCGCCGAGTCGTCCTCAGAGGAGGAGAGTGAGGATGAAGGAGTGAACTGTGATGAAGGGAGTGAGGCAGAGGAGTCCTCCGCCACCGAGGCCCAGCAGGTGGGAGGGAGCACAGGGGCCCTGCCTGGGAATAGGAGGCCACAGGAGCCCGGAGCCTAGGTATGTGCCTCTGGGGGATAGGGAGGGGTTCTGTGCATGTCCACGTGGTTCTGCGGCCCCATTGCTGGGGTGCCACATGGAGGAAAGACTGCCCCCTCTGAGCTCACTGCCTGCCACACCTGGAGGGGCCGCCTGCCACCTGTCAGGGCTCTGGGAGGAGTGAGGGTGGTGGCCGTGTTGCACGTGGTGTTCAGTAACAAGGCAGACGGACTTGAACAGGCCGTCGTTGATAGGTGAGTTTAGTCAAGCACTGACTATGTGCGTGGTGATGAACTTGCTATCACAGAATGTCCTCACAGTCTCTGGGGCCGTTCTTTTTCCATTTCATGAGGAAACTGAGGCCCGGAGAAGGGAAGTGACAGGCTCCCATGATGGGGTCAGGCCCCAGCCCAGGACTTCCAGGCTTTGAAGTTGAGAGTATACAGGTGGACACAACCCTTGAGGATGGCCACCTTGTCCCCCAACAGAGTCCTCTGCTCCAGACACAGGGCACTTGGACATGTGTGTGTCCCCATTCTTGAGTTGGAAGCAACCAGTCTTTTGCTTCCCAATGAGAGGAAGGGGCTCCCTCTGCCTCCTCTTCTCTTTCCTCTTCCTCCTCCCTCCTTCCTAGTTACCGTGCCCTGCAGGGAGTCTGGGAGTTCAAGGCCCAGTCTCAGCTCTGACCCTTGGGGGCTGCTGGGCCTGGGGGGATGCTTCAGCCCACAGGCCTCTCTGATCCTCGTCTGCAGAGGACATCCTGGCAGTGCCTGTCATTCCAGCCATCTCCTGAACCCCTGTACTCAGGGTGGCCCTGGGGTCACCATGTCCAGCAGGGTTGGGGCAGCAACCTTCCCAGCACATCGAAGTTTCTCTGGTGGGACTAGAAATGACCTTGTTCTGCACCTGTTGGCTCACGGCAGGCTCTGCTGGGGAGTGAGTGCTAGCTGGGCAGGTTTTAGCACCAAAGGATCTACCAAAAAGCTTAGGTTGTGCAGAGCTATCTGGAGTCCAGAATTACAGGAAAAGGTGCCGAATTCAGAATCCGTGTGGAATTAGAGGCTCAGTAGGAGGCTGGCCTCTGCATGTAGCATGGAGCCAACTGAAATCAGTGGCTGCAGGGTAGGTGCCTCGGCTCCTCCCTCTGCCCTGGCCTCTGATGGCCAGGGGCCTACTCGCCTGCCCATGGTGTGCTGACCTGGCTGCAGCTCTCACTTCAGAGGCAAATGGGGACCCTGCATCCACTGCCTCCACACTGGACAGACCCTGAGTCTGGCAGGCACAGGCGCCAGCACTTCAGCTACCCTGGCTGCAGCTGCTCCTGGAGCTGCCACGTCCTGGTCTGTTCCCTGCTCCCGCCACCTCAGGGAACCCACTGTGGCCTTTTCTCTTTGTTCTCAGACAGAGAAACCAGCGAACGAGAAGGAGCCCACCACCTCCCACACCGTGAAGCTTCGGGGAGCCCCGTTCAGTGTCACAGAGGTATGTGCTCTGAGGACAGGGCAAGGAGGAGGCCACTCAGATTGAGAGCTGGAAGGAATCACAGACCAAAAAGGCTGACCGATGGCATCTTGGGAATCACCAAGGAGGGAATGCGATGGCTGCCTCGAGCAAGAGGAGGCCTGTTCTGCTCCCTCACCTACAGCAGGGCTGGCCTGTGATCAGACGGTCCCTGGGGAGAGTCCTTCCCCATTGCGCAGCAGGCGGCCGCTGTAGGCGCTTGTGAGTGTGGAGGTATTGCTGTCTTCAGAAACAGGCCACAGGCCAGCTGGCACCATGGCTGCAGCTGACTGGCCCTAGAGCTCCCTTAGAAGAGGACCCTGTTCTCACGCCCGCCTCGTGACAGCCGTAGAGGTTCCCCATATGAGATCCTAGAAGACATGGCTAAATAAAAAGATTGAAAGTCACCTATAACTGGGATGGCCACGTGAGTGACTGTGAGCGGGCGTAGCAAGAGGGGGTGCGAGGATGCAGGTGTGATCGCTGCAGGTCTGACCACTGGAGGTGATCCGCAGGTGCCCACTGTTCTCAGCACACTGGGCTGCCCCGCCCCAATTCCCGGGTCCCACCCAGTGACAATCCCTGACATTTGGGACAAACCTTCTTAAGTGTCCTTTTCTTTGTGCACTGATGCTGACCTCTGCCATTGGTTTGCTTTTTCCACATCCCTCTGTGAGGACTGGCTTGTGACACCGCCATTTTCCTTCTTGCATGTTCTTCCATGATCGGGGACAATTTGATACACTTTCCTGGCCTCCTAAATGGGGATATGGGAGTTAAAATTTTTTGCTATTAAAAATACTGAAGCAGTCCTTGAGATTGAGGTCAGGTGGGTTTTATTATTTTTTGTTTGTTTGTTTTTTTAAATTTGGTACCCAGGATCAAACCGCAGGTTATGTAACCGCTGAGCCACATCCCCAGCCCTTTTTATGTTTTATTTTGAGACAGGGTCTCATTCAGTTGCTCAGGATCTCACAAAGTTGCTGAGGCTGGCTTTGAACTCATGATCCTCCTGCCTCAACCTCCCAAGCTGCTGGGAAGAGTGGCGTGTACTACGCACTTCCTAGTTAACTTTTTTTAGGGAAAAAAGATGAACCCTTGCCTTACTCCTCATAATGAGAAAAGTTTCAGAAACATCAAGGATTTCAGCTGAACAAATTTCTTTCTAAGCAATTTGCAAACTTTGATGGAAAAACAGAAAATGGACATGTTGACTGCCTACCAGCCAGAAACCCTGTAAGGCCACAGCTGCCACAGGTTCAGAAGGTGGACTGAAGAATCCGTAGCCTGAAGAGCAGGCAAGAGGCACCACTTTCTCTAATTTACACAAATTCTTATGAAGAATATATGACCCACCCAACAGAAAAATGGAGAAAGGACAAGAGGTTTTTGAAGAAAAAGAACTCAGGTGGCCTGTACAGATGCTTGAATTTATTCATAATTATTAAAAAAAATTTAAACTGCAAGTTCATGTTTTTCACTTGCCAAAGTGGCATACATTTTTCACATTTGGCAATAAACATTTTCATGCCTTTTGAAGGACAATGTAGAAGTGTCAGGCAGAATTAGGAACATCCAGGCCTTTGCCAAGCTGGTGCTGAGCTTCGCCCCACAGGTGGATTCCCTGAGCACACCAGAGTCTGAACTCAAGAAAGTTCTTTGCAACCTTCCTGTTATTATTTAAACTTAATGTGTTGATTTATAGTCATCAATAAGAACAGAAAAGCAAAGCTCCTGGGGATGTGTTGTATCAGGGTAGACGGGGTCCCCGGGAGTCCTGCTGGCAGGTCGGTGGAAGGTATCCATCAAGCTCTGGCAGTGCGGGTGGAGGCAGGCCATCCCTGTGGCCTTGTTAGGCACATAGGGTGGTTTTTGCAACCTGCTCACCAGCAGGTGATTGTTCAGGGTCCAGCTGTCACATGAGACCTTTCCCAAGGCAGAGCTGCCAGCAGTGCCAGAGTAGGCTCAGAGTTCAGAGAACCTGTCACTTGGCCTGGGACAGTGGGAGCAGAGTCCAAGGGACGAGACCATGCTGGCAGGCTGGGTGAGGTCCCGGGGGCTCAGGCTGCTGCCCCGCTACAGAGCCTGCTGCCGGGCCCATCGCTGGAGCATCTGGCAGCCTGCAGCCAGGGCCTGGGTCGCCAGCCAGGTGTGTCAAGTCCCAGGCTCCCCAGAGCCCTGACTCTCTCCTCCTGCAGGTGGACACTACATCGAGGTGTTCAGGGAGAAGCACATGCCCGCAGCCAAGGGGCCCCTGAAGAACAGTGTGCAACCCTGACGAGGCCGGACACTCGGGAAGAACGAGGAGGAGGAGGACCTGGCTGACTCCAGGAGGCTCTTTGTGTGCAACCTGCCCTACAGCAGCACCAAGGAGGACCTGGAGGGGCTCTTCTCCTCCTACGGTAGGGATCAACTCCTGGCCTTGCACCCCTGTTGTGCCCGGCTCCCACTTGGCTGGGTCCGCCCCATCTGCCTCCCACTTGCTCTTGACCTTGGGCAGTGGCTCCAGCTGCTCTACTCATCTGAAAATAGGACTTGCTGTTCCCACTGCAGATCCAGTGGCATCTTTTGCTTTCTGAACTTGAACTTGGATCCTTTTTTTTTTTTTTAATGGTGCTGGGGATTAAATCCAGGGTCACTCTGCCACCCAGCTACATCCCAATTTTTTTTTTATCTTTTAATTTGAGACTGTCTTGGTAAGTCCATGAGGCTGGCCTTGATCCTGTCTCAGCCTCCCAAGTCGCTGGTATTGCAGGCATAGCCAGCGTGCCCAGCAGAACTTGATTCCTTAGCTCTCACTGTCCAAACGCAGAGTGGGAGCAATGGACGCGTTTTCCTGAGATTCCTTGGCTTCTGGTGTTGGAATTCAGCAGCCGCCCAGCCCTCCTCACCCACTATGCTCCTGCCTGGGAATGCTTTTCTTTCTCAAGTCTTCCCAAGCAAACCCAGCTTCCGAGAAGAGGCAACAGCCAGGGCTGTCTTTGGTTTTGTTGCTGTTTCTTCTTGGGCTGGGAACTTGCAGGCCTGTAGTTGAGCTTGGTCACAGGGGCCGTTTGTCAAGGGGAGGAAGGTGGGCTCACAGTGCAGATGAATCTGTGCTCTGGAGAAGCTGCCAGCGCCCTTGTCTCCCAGGAGACTGGCCTGGGTGTGGAGGATCAGCGAGGCCATGTGAGTGTGGCTTGGGCCAAGGACAGCTCAGAGGTCTCAAGTGGAACCTGCTTACAGGCCAGGTGATGGGACCTGAAGGTCTATCCACGCTGTCCTGCTCCCCAGGTCCTCCCACGGGCTGGTGCCCTGGCTACACGGCAGAGCTGAGTGGATGGGAGGGGGCTTGATGCGAGCTGAGAACTCGAAGGCTGTGAACTCATAAGCATGCTCTCTGACCTACTCTCTTCAGTCCGCACCAGACTGCAAAGTAAACAGATACCAGCTACGGGCAGGTGCTGTGCCTTGACTGGTCAGGATGTGAGATGTGTCTCCCTGAAAAACGAAGGTCAGTGTCCTCCTCGCCTGGACCTCTGTCAGAGCTGCCCTGTGCCCTCTCCCCCTTCCTCCCTTCCCAGGATGCTCCTTGCTTCCTTCTGGGTCTGCGTCATCTGCACAGGTGCTCCCTCAGGACCCAGCCTGGGATCTGGGATGAGCACCTCTCCAGAGCTTCTGCCTGCAGACCCACTGCAGGACATGTCCACAAGGATGTTCCCCTCTCTTCCCAAGGCAGGCTCCTTCTGCCAAACCCCAGGGAGCTCCATGCTCTGCCCTCTGTGCCCCAGGACACTCTCCTCACCTACTCCTGAGCCAGTGGCAGTCAGTGATCCTCGACACCACCCTTCCTGTTCCTGTCCCAAACCCACCCTTACTGCTTCCCAGTATTCTTTGCTCCAGGGCTGGACCCTGAGCCCCAGGCCCAGACACAGGAAGAATGTCTCTGAACCAGTGTCCCCTCTACAGTGACAAACCGTACCTTGGAGGGTGATGCTTGTCCTGCTCACCCCCTCACTAAGTGACTTCCCATGGGACACCAGAGCCACTTGGGATGTGGCCTCTGGGCATCCTGCCAACCTCACCTCAAGCCCAGCCAGAGGATGCTCCACCCCAGCAGCCTTACAACCCTTCCACCTGCCATTCCCACTGGGTCACACCCCTGCCTCCATATGCCACCCTGTGCTCTCCACAGCCTGCAGCTCTGGCCTTTCAGGCTCTGACTCACTGATTGATTTCCACTCTCCTGTGCATGTGAGGACAGTTTCCTTGTTCATTGGGAATCTGCAGGGTCCAAAATGGAGAAGGCTGTTAGACCCTCGCTGACCCGGGCAAGGAGAGAGGGGCAGCTTGCACTCCACACGCCCACTGCCCCATTTCAACGTCTTCCTCTTTATGGGCAGACCTATACATCAGACCCTGGGCACCATGCTCCCACGGGGCACCGAATCCCCAGCTGTGGAAAGGTGTGCGTTCCTGATCCCCTCAGGTCCCTGGGCCTGGGCTCAGCTTTCTGGGTCCCAAGTCCTCGCTCACCAAAGGGCAGTAAGATTCTGCAATTGGAAGTGGACATGAGGGACATGTGCAAACCCTGGGAAATCTCCACCCCAGTACCTGTGGGAGACACAGACGTCCTGAGACATCACGTGAGGTCAGCTACAGCTGACACCCAGGTCTTCTTCATGGGGGAAGACTTCAGATGAGGTTTTAAACCTCCCCTCACCTCAAATGATGTCTTGTGCGCAGAGGAGAGGGGAGGCAGGCCTGGGAGTGTCCTGAAGAAGAGAGGGCAGGCAGGCCTGGGAGTGTCCAGCAGAAGAGAGGGGAGGCAGGCCTGGGAGTGTCCAGCAGAAGAGAGGGGAGGCAGGCCTGGGAGTGTCCAGCAGAAGAGAGGGGAGGCAGGCCTGGGAGTGTCCAGAAGAAGAGGGGAGACAGGCCTGGGAGTGTCCAGCAGAAGAGAGGGGAGGCAGGCCTGGGAGTGTCCAGAAGAGGGGAGGCAGGCCTGGGAGTGTCCAGCAGAAGAGAGGGGAGGCAGGCCTGGGAGTGTCCAGAAGAGGGGAGGCAGGCCTGGTAGTGTCCAGCAGAAGAGAGGGAGGCAGGCCTGGGAGTGTCCAGCAGAAGAGAGGGAGGCAGGCCTGGGAGTGTCCAGAAGAGGGGAGGCAGGCCTGGGAGTGTCCAGCACAAGAGAGGGGAGGCAGGCCTGGGAATGTCCTGAAGAAGAGGGGAGGCAGGCCTGGGAGTGTCCAGCAGAAGAGAGGGGAGGCAGGCCTGGGAGTGTCCAGCAGAAGAGAGGGGAGGCAGGCCTGGGAGTGTCCAGCAGAAGAGAGGGGAGACAGGCCTGGGAGTGTCCAGCAGAATAGAGGGGAGGCAGGCCTGGGAGTGTCCAGCAGAAGAGAGGGGAGGCAGGCCTGGGAGTGTCCAGCAGAAGAGAGGGGAGGCAGGCCTGGGAGTGTCCAGACTTATCTTGTGAGCTTCACCCAGGGTCCTTGCTGGAACCACCCCCTGGAACCCTGAGTGAACCAGGATGGGAGCCCATACCTCATCCCATGCCCATCTCTTGGGGCTGGGCCTGTGGAAACCTGGCTCACAGTGAGGCCCACAGGCTCCAGACCAGGACCTGCGGCTCCAGTGGGCCTCACACATTCTCATGACTCAGTTGAAGAGAGGCCAAGAAAATGCGAGCAGGATGCTCCCAAGTACTAGGGCTGGACGTGACAACTGCTCGTCATTTGGCCGAGGCCAGGACCTGGGGTTGCTGTTCGACCACCAGGTATCCTGCCATCTGCCCAGGACCTCCTTCCCACTCTGTGGGTGTCAGTGTCCTGTGGGGGACATTCCTCAGGCCATGGGCATGAGGTTTCAGACAAAAGCCCATCTACCAAAAGATGGCCAGCTCCCTGCAAACTTGAAAGGCCACTCACTGAAATGATGGCACACCAGAGCCCTGCACACCCCAGGTAACCCCAGAGCCCTGCATATCCCAGGTAACCCCAGAGCCCTGCACACCCAGGCACACCCAGAGCCCTGATGCACCCCAGGCAACCCAGAGCCCTGCACACCCCAGGTACCCCAGAGCCCTGCACACCCCAGGTACCCCCAGAACCCTGCACAACCCTGGCACCCCCAGAGCATCCTGTACCCCAGCACCCACAGAACCTCCTGTACCCCAAGCACCCCCAGAGCTCTGCCATACTTCCTTGCACAGAGCAGGGTGGATGATGGCAGCTCAATTCCTCTCTTAAAACAATCGAAGGTCGTCTGCACTCCTCCCTGGCACACTAGAAGTATGGTTTCAGGACCAACTCGTGTTTTCTTGGTAGAGTTTCAAAACATGGGAAACAAACTTGAGGAAAAGCATTCCTTCCTGCCGAGGGAGTGTTTGCAGAGTCTGTAACTTAAATTACTAATAAGCACCTTAAAACTTGACCCCACACTCCTCACATGAAAGAAGGCTCTGAGAGGAGGTGGGGGACGGAGTGGTGGGCACTGTGAACCCCGAAACCTGGCCCACCCCACACTTCAGATGCCCCGTGCAGTTCCCGAGGTGCACTGAAGCCACAGCCGAAACAGCTCTGAAGTACCACGAAGGAACCAATGGCTGCTGTCCTGGCGCACACGCTGTGCCTCTGCCTGCCACATGCTAGCCACATCCACCTGTCCAGGAGCTGGAGCTACATTCAGTCTCTGAACCCCAGATGTTCACAGAGGTGTGGTCCCCCTGAACCACGATGCCTCAGAGAGCACTGGTCCGCCTGCACCCACTTTCCACACTGTACAGGAATTTTTTTTAAAAGATACCAGCTGGACCAAGGAAAAGGGAGGTCACTTTCCCAGTTTGGTTTTATGTAACCAAATGCATGAACCCCGGGCATAAGCCATTAATATCTGCCCACTGCACAGCAGGGCCACATGCAGACCCTTCCAGGTGAGTGCTTGCCTCCCCTTTGTAGAGGAGACCCTGCAGTCCCTGTAGTGTGGTGTGCCCCTCTCCGTGGGATCCCACTGTCCCTCCCATGGCAGTGCCTAGATAACCACAAGGCTTCTGCGTTCAGAGTTGGAGTGGGGCAGACCCAGGTTCAGAACGCATGTGTCAGCGGTGACCGTGAGAGTCACCTGACCCAGGTGGGGCTCTGCATCTACAAGGTGAGGGTGCTCCAGGGGCTCATGGATGCTGGCTGTGCCCGTGACACTCACAGGGTGCCTGGGGAAATCCTGCCTGCAGCGGCTGGTCCCTGGGAGGTCTGTACTTCTGACAAGATGGTTGGAGTGGCTGCTGCTGGGCGGGAGGCCAGAGCTGACCAACGAGTGTGTTCACAACTGTGCACCTTTCCCTCAGCAGGCAAAGGGCCACCGTCCCCCATCAGGGTGAGCACAGATTAGCACCTCCTTTGAGCATATGTGTATCTTTCCCAAAGTACAAGGAGGAAGAGACATCAGGCAGGACCCAAGCTCCAAGACCCAGATGCCAGCAGCCCCTCTCGGCCACCCCTGCTGCTCGGAGCCTCCAAACTGGCACACTGGCCATTCTGTGGGCAGGGGTGCTGGCAGGCGACCTGGCGGTCCTGGACCTCAGCCCAGATCCCCCCTGGGGTGCTCACCGTGGGCCGTCACAGTCACGGATCTTTAGATTTTGCAAGGAGAGCTCCACAGGATGTCACATGGTTGGTTAGTCCAGTAGCAGAAAAGGGCAGGAAGCATGGGGGCCCTGGTCACACTCCTGCATGGCCCTGTGTCATGTGGCATTCACTGAGTTCATCGTTTTAACGTGACTCATGATGTAGAGATGAACCATCATATGAAAGAAAATACAGAAGATGCAGAGAAGAGGAAAGAGAAGTGATTCTAGCTGAAGGAAATAAAAAGCTGAGCTCAGGTATGGCTCAAAGGAGCAGATCAGAGACCATGGCTTTGCTGTGTGGCTAAGCCCCTTTTCTTTCAAGGGCGCCCAGTCTTGGCAGGTTTTAAATTATTGTGGTATTTATACTTTTCTTTCAAAAGTAAGATGAAGATTTATTTTAAATATATGTCTTTTTAATACTCGCTGGTAAAATAATAAGAGAGTTTCCCTTGAGGAAAAATAATAGCTCTTTCAATCACTAATATGCTAATATCTAAAAAGGCAAGGTGGCTGTCCCACTGGCTCAGTGGCTTGTGCAGTAATGATGTATTGTTACAATGTAAGAGTGCTTTATTTTCATAAGAGGTTTTTATGTTTTCCATAAAATGAAGCAACATTTTAAAAGATGATATATTTTATAAATAGTAAAATTCTCAATATAAATTTTACCAGATAGCTATACTAGTGTACGTGCCAAGATTATTTGTGTTACAAAGTAAAATGACAGAAAATTTCTTTTTTTTTTAATAGTACTGATAAATTCTCTTTATTTGCCATTGAGCAGTTTTCAAATAGCCTCTTCAAGGTCAAGAGAAAATCATGCAAATATATAAATATACTAATTTTCTTTGTATATATAATGAGATTTTGAGGTTGTCAAAACCACCACTTTATAATTTACAATTTATAATTTATAACTAGGAGGTAGTGGAGTGTTAGATTATGCAAATAGATCCTGAGGACAAAGAACGGACTATGCAATTCCACATCTCTGAATCTGGAAATGCTATAAAGTTTATTAAGTGCCACACCGAGTGTTTCCTCACCTCTTCTGCAGTCTTCGAGGTGTCTGAGCAAATGGAGGGCGTTTTCATTATTGGCCACCTGCATGCCCTCAAGGTCAGCTCTGGCCCTGAGCATTGTTTGCAGCTTGTTCCCCTCAATGCTGACCCACTCTCCCCCACTTTGTCCACCACCCCACACTGCCCCTGACTGGCAAGGTCCTGGTTTTCTACAGTGTACACAAAATTAGCAAGTGAGTGTTTTCAACCTCTCGAAAAAAGTGATCTCAATCAAAATGGATATGATGTTGTGAGTTATTTTCTGTTAGTGGGTAAAGGAAGGGTTTTGCTTGGGCCCTGATCATGGGAGCTGGAGATAGCCATGTGTCTGTTATTTTGATTTTCTTAACCCTCAAGTTCAGGCTGCTTGTGTGGTGTTGAGTTGGGCTCCATGGGACTCCAAGACCAGCTCCCTGGGGAGACCAAGCTGGAGTAGCCTGTGGGTCCCTGAGAGCCTCTCTCAGCAGCACCTGGGTGTGGCTTGCAGTCAGTGACACCTGTGTCCTCAGCTGGTTGGCCCCAGGTGAGTGCAACTCTGTACACAGCATCACAGGCCTGAAACTTACCTCTGTGCCTCAGGCACAGGAACTGAGGAGAAAGAAATGCCCTCTCCCTGTCCTGCAGGTGTGCTGCCTGCCAGGGTCATGCTTGCAACAAGCACAAGGGCCACAGGGTTGGCCCAGGACAGAGGGATGCAGGATCCATCCCTTCCCAGGCCCAAAACAGAGCCCTGAGCCCCACTCCTCTGCGTGAGGGATCATCTCCAGTTGTGTGACTACAACACACCTTGTCCCTCTGCTCACCTCCTGACAGACACCTGTGCACTGTGGCACTGTGGACGAGGGTGTGCATGTGACCGTGTGTGCTCCAGGATGCCATTCGGCCATCTTGTCTGTGCCTAGGCATGGACCTGCTGGTCATAGAGGAATCTATTACCTCCTTGAAGAACATCAGCAGAGCCCTGGGGTCACATAAACACATTCCTCCTAACTCTGGGGCCATAAGATAACTGCTGCTTTTGCTGTGACTGTTCCCATGCTTTCCAGGCCTGAAGGCTCTCCTGCCTTTCCTCTCTACTCCCTGTGGAGGGGTGGATAAGGGTGCCCAGGTCCAGTCCACTCCCCTTATGTCCCTGAAGCTATTTCACAACAGGACAGAAATAGGACCCAGAGGCAGATGATGAGCACGGGTAGCTGGCCTGTCCTCCCCCTGGGGTTGGAGCCCATCCTCACCCTGTTGGGAATTCTCCCTGTGGGCTTTAGCTGGGAAGATGCTGCAGGCTGGGGAAGGGGTGCAGACTCATGGGTGGGTGTGGCCTGGCCATCCCCACACCCTGACCCACAGCTGCAGCACCGAGCAGTACCTAGAGAATCTCCTGGCAAAGCTGTGGCCCTTCCCTGGGCCCTGCATTGTGCCTGAGCATGGGGTGACCAGAGTTGCCCAGGATACTCAGAGCTGCATGATGGCACCACGGGGAGTCACTTTGGACATTTAACCGAAGCCAGCTGGCTTTGGGGGAGTTAGCAGCTACCTCTGTGAGTCTAAACACACACCCCTTTGACCCACTTCCAGTAGCGCACTCTGCCATGCACGTGGGGCAGAGATGTGCTTCTTGGCCTTCTACACGATGCGTAGCTAGGTACTTTCATGGTGGTGATGATGTGGAATGACAGCAGAAATGTCAGCGGTCGGGTCACTTCACAGGGGCTGCCTTCCCCACAGGCAATGCTGGGATGCCTTAAGGGGAGCCTGGCGTGTACGGGCCCCCTGAGTGCTCCCTCTGCCCCAGCACTGGCCCTGGCTCTACCCGTGGCTGGGCAGCCAGGACAAGGGCCAGGCCAAGGCATGCAGCTTGCCAGAGGCAGAGCAGGGATCTTTGTATGATTCAGACCCAGCTGCAGAGGCCAAGGCTACCTGGGGGGCTGGGAGCCCCCAGGGCACTAAGGGCAGTGGCTACTCTGCATGGTGAGACAGCATAGAACACACCCAGGGAGCTGCATCGCACACACAACAGCAACCTAGCTGTGGTGAAATAAGGCAATTGTGTGCTGGTAAGTCGTAGCCTCCACGAGATCTTGCTAAGGGGTGTGCAGGACAGTGTGAGATTTGTCCTTAAAATTCACAGTAGAGGGCTGGGGTTGTGGCTCAGTGGTAGAGCACTCACCTATCATGCGGGAGGCACTGGGTTCAATCCTCAGAAGCACATAAAAATAAAATAAATGTATTGTGTCCACCTACAACTAAAAAAAAAATTAAAAAACAAAATTCACAGAAGAGATAATTGAGATTGTGTCTGTAACATGGTGGATATGTGTAACACACACTGGTGTGCACAGTGATGTGTGTGCCTGATGCACCCTCATGGACACACTGCAGAGGGGCCTGTGGGAAGCTGCCTTAGGGAGCAGACCTACTTTTCACTCAGGCTGTGGTGCACTGCTTTAATTTTTCTTTTAACTCTAAGTGTGTAGTCCTTTTTTCAAACTTTTAATAACCAAAAATAATGTGAGATAGAATGTATCTCCACCATAAAGTGGATAAGATGTGCTATTTGTTCTTTCCACCAAATGCCACAGGCCATATTGGCTGATGTGACATTTTAAAGCAAGGCTGCCACCTTCAAAGGCCTCTCAGTACTAAGTCAGAGGCACCAGGAGTCTCTGTCTCATGGTGGAAGAGTCCCAAGGCAAGAGTCCTTGCCATTTGCAGCCAAAGAAACTGAAGTTCAGAAAACCCTCTGAGGCTAGCAAGGGAGAGGAGTCCTTGGCCCCAGCTGCACCAGATCAGAAGGCCTGGTCCTGCTGGCTTCTTGGGTTACCTGGGAACATGAACAGGCATGGCTGCTGGCCACCTAGAGGGCTCTGTGGCCCCTGCCCCTACCTCCTTGGATCCCTTGCTTCTCATCATAGAGTGGCTTGAAATCTTCTAAATGCTTCCCAGGCAGAACAGTACCCTTGACTAAGCACTGCCTCATCAGGACCATGTGCCAAGGTGGAAAAACTCAGACCAAGCCCCCTCAAGGGCTCTTGGAGGTTCTTTCAGAACTTAAATGCCATTTTCTTCTCCTTTGAAAACATGCCCTTTCCTCAGTGGGAGCCTCTTCGATCCACTGTGCCCCTGTTCTGTGTGGCTCTGGCAAGGGAGATCCCAGAGAGCTCAACTACAAACCACCAAAACAGAGAAGACAGGTTCCTGTGCACACGCCAGGAGCAGGAGGGACAGGCAGAGGAGAGCACGAGACTGGCCCAGCTGTCACTCAGCAGAACAGGAGGTGGTGGGTTCAGTGGAGGAAGCCAACCCCCCATGGCTCCATGTCCACAGATCCACCTGCCCCTAAGTGAGCCAGGCCACTGCAGAGGCCAGCGCTGGATGGATGTGAGTTCTCCTGCTCTGGGCTGGTCTCCCTCCAAACCTAGCTGGACTAATTTCTACCATCCTCTCTGGAACTGGCCACCATCACCAGAAGTACCAGTGCCAATGACGGGGACATGTGAACATCCCTGTTGCTGCTCAGGGTGATGGTTAAGGGCATCGGCAATGCAGCCCTACAGACCTGGCTTCTGTCCCTTCTCCAACCTGTGTGGCACTTAGCAAGACAGTGGTCCACTCAGAGCCCCAGCTTCAGTGCTGCTGCACCAGAGGTTTCGGGGCACAGGTGCAGTGCTGAGGTAAATGCCTGTCAGCATGAGTCCAGCACTCCGACAGAGGGCAGCAAGCCATGGCTGTGCCACGATCCTTAGAGAGTCTGTTGACTATTTAGGTTCCACCTGCCTAGCACACCTCTCTGGTCAGTTACGGTCTTATCAGTAAACAACACTTTTAACTGGTTATCTGGGAACCAGTTTTCTTAGGTTCTCCCTGATGGTGACCCATGGTAACTCAAAGTGGAGAGGGGGCGGCTCTCCTTGTCGGGGCATTTCAGGTATCTTGTCAGTTCTGGCTTTTATCTTCCCCCTGCTTCTTCCAGGAGATGGAATTTTCAGTGTCCTGTCTTACTTTTCTATAGTCAGCGAGGTAGTCTTAGAGGGGTTGAGCATCCATGAGGACATCTGGAGATGGCAGGTTCTCCACCACGCGGCTCCTGTTGTTGGGATTGGATGTCAAGGAAAGAGACAGGGCCTCCACTGGAGTGTTGACAGAGTGTGGGTGTCTGGCAGAGATTAGGTGGCTGACCTCGCGAGAATCAGCAAATTACTGCGTGATGTTTACACTGGCATTAATGTAGTGACACACTGATCTAATTACATGTCAATAAGCCAGAGGCCCGATTCACTGGGAGACCAGAGAGAATTACAGAGCTCCACTGGCAGTTCTTAGAGAACAAGGACTCAATCTTCAGATTCAATTACTGCAAAACTAGCCAACTGCAAAGCCTCAGGTGGGAAGGAGAGACAGGGAGTGTGGTCGACCTCTGTGGGGTGACCTTACTGGGACTTGCCCTCTGGGTTTAAACCAAACTTCCTGAGTTCTGAAATGCCTTTTTTTTTTAGATGACCCATTCCTACGCACAATCAATACAACAGAGATCCCAGAAACTTTGTACAGAATGACAGGAGAACAAGTGTCCCTCCAATTGCAGATGGACAAGGACTGTCTCCTGCACCACAGACTGGAAGGGCAGCCACCTGGGCAAAGGAGGCATCACAGGAGAGAGGTGAAGGCACTCCATGTGCCTGGGCCAGTGGCTGTGGGGCTGGAGCGGGCAGGCACCTAGTTTAACAGAAGGCACTGTGTTGGGGAGAACAATGTGGGATGGGCTTCCCAAATGCCACACAGTCAACCATCCCCACCCAGGGGTGTTTGTCTACCTCTACATCTTTGTTCATTTCAAAGTCATCCACATTGCAGGTGGAGAGCCGATTGGAAGTCCACAGAACTGCAGGTCCTTGCACCAAACAGAACTCAGTAACTACTCAGCAGGGGAGTGAACAGGAGAGAGCAAGCGGGGGCAGGCCATGCTAGTGCAGGAACTGGGAAGCTTTTCCTGTGGAAGGGCAGGAAGTAAAGACTTTTGGCTTTTGAGGCCAAATGGTCTCCATTGCAACTACAGTTGTCCCCACTTATCCACAGGGAACACATCCCAAGAACCCCAGGGAATGCCTGAAACTGAAGTAGTACCAAATCACACACAGATGGTCTTTTCTATGTGCATATGTCCATGATAATGTTCAATTTAGAAAGTAGGCACAATAAGCAATAATAAAATAGAATAATCATGGCAATACTACATACTGTAATAAAATTGCCAGCACCGCTACTCCTGTACTTTAGAGTCTTTGTTAAATAAACTTTGTTACTTGAACAAGCATTGCATTACTGTGACAGTTGCTCATTCTCACCTGCCAGGGGAAAACCAGGCCCTTAACCCTGGGAATTGTCATCACAGGAGGAGAAGAGCACTAGCACCCACAGGGAGCCCCCAAAGACCTGGGCTGCACCTCTTCAGGTCTTCAAAACACCACCAAGCTCATTCAATACAGGAAGACAGTTTACCGCCAGAAGGGATCATGTGAATTTACAAGTGAAGACCCATAACTGACAGCCATCCTACACGTTTTCACCTGTAATATCTGCAAGTCTGCATGAAGCACAGCAGAGCCGCCAGGTCAGCTCACCAGTGCAGACTTCAATGAGAACTAGCAGCAGGAAGAAACCTGGAACCACTGCCCAAGGATGCCAGAGTTCCATGACTTTGACCTGAGACTAACTGGAAAGCAAATCAAGTACAAGTCTGAATGCCTGCTGGGGGCCACTGGTTTCTCAAAATGCTATGACCCAGCCTGGTGGTGGGAGCCACGAAGCTGTGGCTGCAAGGCCCTGTAGGTGCACATGGTGTGCACATCTGTGCACAGAGTTCTGCTAGTGTGTGTGCATGAACATGGGCACACCTGTGTTTGTACACATACCTTCCACATAACCCCAGAATCCAAGGTTTGCTTTTACATTTGTGATTCTGATGGTCTGCATGATAGCATTACTGAATGACTGCATAAAAAACATCAAAAGTTGGGGCTGAGAGTGACTGAGGTGGAGCACCTGCCCTGGGGTCGATCCCCAGCACCACAAAAAAATGTTATAGAAAGTTTCATGTACATGTATTTGTGTAGTTTTTACATGCAGCTTTTATAGGCAGTTTATTTATAGCCTATGTATATATAGCTTATAGACATAGTTTATATATTATTTGACTATAAGCTATATGTATATGCCAGTTCTATATTTGACAGTATGCTTTTCGCAACTTTGAACTAATTTTTATGCATAACTGTTTAGAAAGTAGGCTCCCTGTGGCCTGGGAGCTAGTCCTACTGTCATGGCTGTAGTGGCCGCTTCCACTACCACGCAGGTGGCTCCCTTGACTGGAAGAGGCACTGATGGGAGGGTGTGGAGGAGCCCCCCCTCTGGGACCTTCTTGAAACTCTCTGACATTGTTACTTCTGACTGAATCAAAGAGCGGAAACCCCAGTCTAAAGGAACATTTTGAGAAAGTGTGAAAACAAGGAAACAGAAGAACTTGTGGTGGAATTAGCATCTTTTTAGCCTCCACAGTGGCAGATGCCCCAAAACACCACCATCAGTAGCTTTCTTCTGTACCCCTCGGGGAGTCTGTAATCATGTCATAATCCACATTTAATTGTTTCCTCTGAAGACTATTATCTCATTTCTTCATGATTGTCTTATTCTTGCTGTTTATGTTTTTTCCTATTCATAATGTCATAATTTTCAGACTGAAATATTGAGCTTAGAAAATATTAGTTTTGTTATAATTGATATATGTATATGATTTAATTTTTATTTTAACTTTTCAAGAAAATCAGAATATAATCAAAAGATGTCTCGTGTCCTAACTATAGAACCTCCTTTCTGAATGCTTTAAAATATATTGCCACAGGCACTCGGAGCTGCAATTCCCTTATGGCAAATGAATACGAGCACTTTTTTTCTTTTCTTTTTTTTTTTTTTTTTTTTTTTGCAGAGTATGGTGACAACTACTGTGATAAATATTTTCAAATAAAACTGTGGGAAAAAAACAGCGTGAACCTTACAAACACTAGTTTCTCAAACACATAAAAAAAGGAAAGCCCACTGTGCCTACCCAGAAGAGAAGCCTAAATGAGAATAGTCATTCAAAGTTGTAATGTGAATGTTTTACGGCATGGATCCGAGATTCAGAAGGACTAAAGCCCAAAGCTTGGTCTTGTGCAAACACAGAATTTGGTATGGACTGCCTGCTGGGCATGGGCTTGTCTCATAGAGACACTTCTCCCTGGTTCCCCAGCATCGTGATGACCAAGGGACTGATGAGACAGATGCAGCCTCACACTTACAGACACTCCAGGAGGGACATCATGTGGGCTAGTAAGCACACTTCCTTCAAAGAGCAGGTCCTGGAGGTGACGCTCCCTGGGTGGGGGCTGTGCAGTGTGCCCTCCCCCAGCATCAGCACCCCCACCATGCGGAGGGCAGGCTCCCGCCCAATGCTACTGAATGCAGAGCTGTGGGGAAGAGCAGTGGCCTGTCCTGCTGCAGGGCAGCTCCTATGAACCAAACCCTGGATCCTGGTCAGGTGTGGTCAACATAGAAAGCCACAGGTTGTAAGGATTCATGAACCCTTTAATAATCCACTGATAAATCCTTTATTTAATAAGCACCTTTGGTGTGCATGTGTGTGAGTTTATGAAACTCAGTTTTCATTGTGGCTGGTATAACAATGGGCTCAGAAAATTCCTGGAAATTCAGTCAAGCATCCTGGCAAGCTGCTCCGAGCCCCCAGCACCACTGATAAGCGCTGCACCTGAGCAGGCCCAGCTAGCAGGCCCCATGTCCACTGGAAAGTCACCAAAAAGAACGACAGAGGCTAAAACAAACTGAGGTGAGCAGCAAGTAGGAACTTGGACAGCCTCAGAAGAAACTTAGAAAATTAAAGTATCCAATCACTCCTGACACTGGAAAGGAAGAGGCGGTACTGTATCCTAGCAAGCAGAAAACCTAAAGTCAGACTGGAAGAAGGGAAGAGGAATTCCAAGGAATTGAACCTAACAACTGAAACCAAAATTGTAATGGGACATAAGAATAGTGAAATCACAACAAAAATCAACAGGAAAATAAAAGGAAAATCAGAGGACCTGCAAGAAGATAGAGTGTTTGACGAGTCAAGTTCCAGAAAGACTGACTGCAGAAGACAGAGGAGAATGTCCTGGAGGACAGAGCACACGCCCAACAGCCTGTCCATGGGATGAGATTGACACCACGTACAAACACTACGTGCAGGAGGACCAAGATCACGAAGCTCGGTGCACTTGGAGCAAAAGAAAATGCTTTCAAAGCTTCCAGAGGAGAAGGGAAAAGGAGAGTCAGCCACACAGGCTGCAGGGTCAGAGGCACCGTGTCTTTCAGTACACACCCTAAGCAGTAGGACCAAGCCCTCTCTTCCCCAAGAAAAGTGAAGCCCAGTTCACTGGTCTGTCCCCAGCCAAACCACCAGTGAAGTATGAAAGTAGATTAGATGACAATTTAAACTTTCATCCTTCAAACACACTTTCCTCAAGAAGTTAGCAGAAGATCTAATCACCACGAGGAAGACAGAACATGAGTGTGTGACATGGGGTCCTCGAAACAGGATCCAGCTCAGGGGCTGGTGGACCCATCCCAGGATAACCAGGACAGCAAGAACAGAATCCAGTGGCTCCAGCCCAGGAGGATGAGGAGCGTGGCCAAGAAAGGATCAAAGTGAGAATTCAATATTTCATGTTTAAATTGCAAGAATTGAAGAATGGTTTCACAGGAAGTATGTAGGAAATTAAGCAAATGGAATAATAAGGTATTGTTAACTCCAGGGAAAACAAAATGTTGTGTAAGAAAGAAAGACAAATCATTGTACAATTCAGCCCTGAACAGTAGGTGGACAGACAAATAAATATAAATACTACTTATTGATGTAATCAGAGCAGTTGTGGGAGACAAATCCTGGGAGGTGCGTTCACAGAGGTGCAGACAAGTTAACCTTCCTCAGTAACTGTCATCTACCCATCTGACCTCTCAATAAGTATCTAAAGTCTAAAGACCAAGGGAGAGTGATGTGAACACGGTATTCAGAGATGTGGCACCAACACCACAGCTGGAGGGACAACAGGTGGCTCCTCCACGTGGTGGCATCTCAGGTGAGCAAGAAGGCCCATGCCACCCAGAAATGGCACCCACAACCCTGCAGCACAGACATGGACAGCAAACCATGGCACTGGCATCCAACCCAGGCTGGTCAACCAGGTGTGAGCTAGCCACAGTCACATCGCCACCGCTTTCTCCCTGAGTGACCACAGGTGATGGCTTCCAGAGACATCTGCAACCTCAGACCTGTCACCCTGATGGGTCTTGAGTGTCCAGTGGTCTGGCCAGAGTCAGAGTTGAGGACCTCATCTGCAGGAATGGGTGTTCTGCAGATATGGGGCATCTTGATAGCCCTGTGAAGGGATCTTAGAGAAGGGCAGGGGCTTCTGACAGCATCTCCACCCAGCTGAGGACATCTCTTCCAGAGACCCACATTCACAGTCCCTGTTCAAACCCAGCACCCATCTGGGATGCCCATCTGCACCAACCTAGGTGAGGAGTCACGGAACAAGCTTGCACCTTCCCACAGAGGAAAGCAAACACTCCCTGCTGATTCCAAAGACCCGTGTGCTGGGAGCCACTGGTGATGTTATACAGCATCAAAAGAAAGTAATAAAATTGAAATTAACAAGTGAGTAGTTTGCAGCAATGGGAAAGGAATTCCAGTGGAGCTGGCCTCCCAGGCAGCATTTCAAGAGACCTGCAAAATCAAAACACCCACCTCTGCATGGATCTGCAGGAGCCCAGCCCAAAAACAGCCTCTGCTCCACAATGACATTTCCATTGTGTGGCTGTCACTGCCACATGCCATCATGTATTAACGCAGGCCTTATGATGGAGGGTCTGGGCATGGGGTGCAGCTTGCCCTGCGCTCCCACAGACACACCAGGAAATGTGGGGTGCTGCCTCCATGCTCTGCAGGGCATGGGACATTAAGAGGCCTGAGGCTGACTTGCTGAGTGACCCTGGCCAAGCCACTCATCCTCTGCCTCACTCAGTTCCACCTTAGGAGACGGCAGCAATCCGTGGAGGAAGACCAGGACAGCTGCACATGGCAGACACCTAACAAGTAAGACCCAACATGAGAGGGCGCTGTGGGAGTTGGGTGCCAGCCTTCCTCCCTGAGTTGGCTACGCTGTGGGCAGGAGGGGGATGGGTGCAGGATGGCCCTGCCTCGCGTAGACAGGAGGGCCACCTCTGGGCAGTGTGTCCTTTCTGAGCTTTGGGTGAGAAAACAGCATCCTCAGACAGGTGATGGTCACACAAACTGTCCACCGAACCCTGTGCATGGAGAAGGAAGTCATCCCCTGGAGAACCACGGCTTCCACACGAGTTTGTGGAATGAGAGGGAACCTAATGCATGAGCAGCAAATGGACTGTTCCTGATGCCATAATGAAGACAAGAGAAGAGCAAGAGCAATCCTTTATGGCAAACTTTTGCTGAGACTGGCACAGGAAGGTGTGGCAGCCTTCTCTACTCTCAGTGGCCATGGACCTGGTAGAGCCAATGAGTATCCAACTGTGACCATGGCTGGTGAAGAGAAGCCATCTGAGGAGACGGTGAACTTCTGTGGAGCGCTCTTGGTGCCATGGTTAACGCCAGGCCCACTGACATTAGTGACATTCCCATTTCAGTGTGATTATATTTGCCCCTTGCACAATGTGATTCTTCTCTAGGCACATGAGGAGGTCCAAAACCAATCCCCAGCAGACTGAAGGTGAGGGCAGGGGGAGGCACAGACAGCCAACTGACCGGGAAAGAGTCCATTGACCCCACATTCAACATTATTATCCATAGTTGGTATAAGTTATTTGATCTCCTCTAGTCCCTAAAATAAGCATACTCTTAGTTCCAAAATGCACTCCGAATAATAGAATCATCATTGTTTTCAAAGCGTATACTGATGGCAGTTATTTCAAAGATCAACTTGAACCAAATTAAAAGAGCCTTTGCACACAGCCCCAGAGTGTCTGTGCCTACAGCAGGAGTTTCACTCAGAGGAGACCAGGCGACGCTCTCCGAATGCATCCTCACATCCTGGGGCCGCTCTCGCTTTCACAGCTGTGTCCAGGCTTACTTCCTGGAGGGAAAGGTTGAGACCTTCTGCTCATGTGGCAGAGCAGAAGGAGAGACTCCATGCACAACACAGGGCAGCTCAGGAGCGGCCGGCAGACCGAGCCCACAATGTGCCTGGTGCAGTGGCTGCCACTCTGCAGAGACGAAGCATGCAGACAGGACTCCATCTGGCATGGTCACCTACTCCTGTTGTACTGATGGGTTCCCGGCATCCCTTAAGCCAGGAGCGGCAGGTTACAAAGGATCCAGGAGGGGCACTTTACAGAAGGACCTCAGCACGTGTGGAGTGGCCTGATCATTTCTAAATGAAAGAATCATCAACTAATGCAAAAGATAGGGGAAAATCTTGAAATGAAGGTGAACGAATGTTCACTGGCATGAGTCACATTGCTACAAATCCAGAATGACCCAGGCCTGGGGCCACCTCACATCTCCTCTTTGTGTACCTGACCACTGTCTGCTTCCAGTTATGACTAATTCAAGGCACTGACACTTGTCACAGCAGAACGACCCCAGCAGGCCAAGCCAGGCTGGCCTTCCACCTCACACTTCACACCCACCCTATCAGGGCCTCCAAGGCATGTCCCACACAGCAGGGCCTGTCCTCACCCCTGGTCTGCTCCCAGTGTGATTTATGAATGCCCCTACCTTGAGAAGGTCAGCAGGAAGGCGTGTACTGCCCCACCCGCAGGAGCACAGGACAGGGAGAAACCGTAGGTGGTGTGGGTTCCTGGCTGCTTCTGTCATCTCCTCTAACCCTCTGCCTCCCAGCTCCATCTCCTGCTCCCTGTCCCCTCTTCCTCACACAACCTGCTGGTTGCAGAGTCCCACCCTGTGTCCTGGCTCCTGCTCACCCACCAGTTGTTTCATCCCCAGGATCCCTTCCAGGACTATCTCCCTGGCTCAGTCACAGCATCTCAGATCCTCCATGTTTGCCACCATCTCTGGAGCAATTTCACCAGACAGAATTTCATCACCCTTCCTTGGTGGAAACAATGTGGCATTCCCCCTGCCCACCAGCCGAGCTGTGCCCCGTCCACCTTTTCTGCCCTTTATCCCAGGCGTCACCTCCCTGTGGTGCACAGCCTGTTTCTTCATACTTAGAGATTGGCAGTGTCCTTGCACCTGATCTGCATGGCCTGCCCCTCACCTGGAAAAATACCCACACCAGGACCCTCATGCCCCATGGAGGCTGAGCCTGTGGGGCCCATGGCCCACATCCTCCTGCCCATGGCCCCAGTTCTGCAGAGGCAGCACCTCCACCCTCCTGGCATTAGCCACAAACACACCCTGTCTCAGGAAGAGCGATAGTCAATGCTGCTGCCTTGGTGGCCACCCTCGTGCCCTGGACATTGAGGGCTCTGCTCACATGGGTGATGCGGTTGAGGCTCAGGCCTGAATCTGATGTGGAGGACCCAGATCCACCAAGGCTCCTGTCAAAAGGAAGCCCTGCCTCCTCGGTACCTCCAGAGGCAGGTAGGGGCCATGCCATGCTGAGGGCTGTGAGTCAGAGGTTCACAGGGCAGGCGGAAACAGACAAATCAGTAGCAGGTGCTGCAGCAGGACTCCAGCTTCCCAAGAGCTGGCCCGGCCTCCTCCTGACCACTCCTCACTGGGCGCAAGGCAACCAGGACAGGTGTCAGTCTCTCTAAGGCTGTGCCCTCTGAACCACGGGCTGGTCCCACAGCATGATGTCGGTCAAGTCTCGGCATGTTTTCCTAAACACAGAAGTATTTGGCTCCCTCCAGCCTGCTCTGCACTTCACACATGGTGATGAAGTTACCGGGGTGCTGCTGAGCTCAGAGAACCCACAGCCAACATTTGGTGACCTTAAGGCAGTTCACAGGCTCCTCCACTTAGCATTCCAGGGACATATAACACCCATTTTCCATGGAGAAGTGAGGGTCAGGGAAGGGGAAGGCCTCCTGGGCTGCAGGGCTTCTGGCTGCAAACCTGCCTGGAGCCCCCTGTCCTGAGGTGGCTTCTCCCCAACCCTCAGTGCAGGCAAGAAGCTCCTTTGTCTGGTCTGTCAACAGTCTTCTGTGCCCACGCCTCTGCCCTAGGCCTCCAGCTCACACACGGGCACAGCTGCCCACCCACCTCCAGACAGTGAAAGACCAGCAGGCCCCCGGGCACTAGGTGGGGTCCCTAGACCACTGTGACCAGGGCTTGGTCCTCGCATCACCAGGTCAGCCCTTGGAAGACACACACTCAGGCAGGTCTGTTAGCATGGCATCCATGGCATCTCACAAGCACATGTGTCCTGAGCCACAGAAATGCAGCTGGCTCAGGGGGAGACAGTAATCAGGACTCACTGTAAAAGGAGGAGTGTGTTGGGTCCACAGACTGAAAGCATGGGCATCCGATGCAGGGGGTCAGGTCATTCTGAGATCAGCCCTGGCACACCCTGCACACTGGGTGCTCGTGCAAGGGCACGTCATTGTTATCAATCCCATCATTCCCAGGCACCTGCCAGCCACAAACAAGTACCCCAACACTCCACATGGCTGCTCCCCGTGCCTTCAGGAGCCCAGCAGGACCTTCCCCGGGCATGTGGCTATGGCACTGGGTATGTGAAGTCCTCTAGGCCGATCATCCTTGATAAAAATACCCGAAGGAATCTATTGGGCCTGATGCAAAGATCCTGCCTCCCTCGCTGGGAGAAAACCCTCCAGGATGCCCAGCTGCCTGATTGGCTGTGTGCTGGTGACCTTGACCAGTTGCCATTTAGGGGCCGAGGGTTGTTTTTTCCTGTTCCCACCAAAAAGCTCTGAGGCACAACCTTCAAACTGGGGCACTCAGGATCAGGCCTTGCAGAGGTGACAAGATGACAGGGACAGCACTCTGCCTGTGATTCTGCCAGAGCTGGTGATGGTGACAAAACTGATCGTGGAGCCTTCGGATGGCCATGCTCTCACGTGGAGCTTGCAGGGGGTGGTTTAGAGTTTCCTTCCCTTGAGAGGTCAGAGCAAGAGCAGGTCCCAGCCCTCATGGAGACCACCATCACAGCACAGGCCTCAGAGAGTTCTGCTCCCAGACTCAGTACTGACCCCCTCTAACTAGGGAAAATGTCATTCAGGGTAGGAGTGACTTGTGCATGGCCAGGCAGCAGAGAGGCATTCGCTCAGGACTCATGGGAGGCTTGTCCCCTTCAGGTCCAGGAACATGGATGCAATTAAATATCTGTGATATCGCTGCAAATGTAATGAGCAGAGGAAACTGATGGCAGCACCAAATAAATTACAGTTTAAAAGGCAAGGAAGGTCTCCAGGGATGCCAACAAATGGGGACTCAGCTGACCAGGCCGAGGTAAAATTGAATTGGAAATGTTCCCTGTCTGATTAACATAACAAAAGTTCCAGTGTTTAAAGAGGAAAAAAGTCATTCTGTTTAAATGAATGGGGGAGAGGCATCTTCCGACAAACACAGGTATCTCTAGATGTGTTCAGGAGAATGAGGGGGTGAGCTGGGCAGACTCCCAGACACAGCTCCAGTCACCCCCTCTCCAGTCTCACCTCTTCCCTCTGCTTGGATGGGGCTGGCCAGCTAGTTAAAATTCTGTTAAGTACATTTATACTTTATATAAGATTTTCCCTTTGACAGTAATTCAGAGTAAGACATTGCACACATTGGGGGTTGATTTTATTTGGAGATTGTCCCCATTAATCAAAAAATGCTGACTGTTTCTATTATCACTTCAATACATTACCTTACTAGAACGTGCAGCAAATAACACGAAAACCAGCCAGTCAAAGAAGGAAAAAGCATGGCCATTGCCAGGTGAATGAAGCAGGCAGATTCCCTTATTCCTCTCAGTGCTGCCTAGCATGTGCTGGGAGGCCACAGCATGCAGCCCACACCCGGCCAGCCCTGTCAAAACAAGGCCACAAGCCCACCACCAGGCAGTGAGACCTACCACGAGACAGTCAGTCACACCTGGCAATGAGCACACAACCAGTCAGCAAGCCACAACAGGCACTGAAACCACCACCAGGCAGTGAGAACACCATCAGGCAGTGAGTCCACACTCAGACAGTGAGCTCCAACAGGCAGTGAGTCCACCATCAGGCAGTGAGCCCCACTAGGTCGTGAGCCCCACTAGACAGTGAGTCCACCACCAGGCAGTGAGCCCACCATCAGGTAGTTAGCCCAAAAAGGTAGTGAGCCTACCAACAGCTAGTGAGCCCAAATAGGTAGTGAGCCCCACCACCAGCCAGTGAGCCCACCACCAGGGAGTGAACTCCACTAGGCAGTGAGCCCCTCCAGGAAGTAAGCCCCACCAGGCACTGAGCCCCACCACCAGGCAGTGAGCCCTACCACTAGGCAGTGAGTCCCAACAGGCAGTGAGGCCCAACAGGCAGTGAGCCCCACCACCAGGCAGGAGTCCACCAGGCAGTGAGCCCCAACAGGTAGTGAGCCCACCACCACCCACTGAGCCCACCAACAGGCACTGAGTCCCACCAGGCATTGAGCCTCACCAGGCAAGTGAGCCACACCAGACAGTGAGTCCAAAACCAGGCAGTGAGCTCAACACCAGGTAGTGTGCCCATTGCCAGGCACTGAGACCACCACCATGTAGTGAGCTGCACCACCAGGTGGTGAGCGCCACCAGGCAGTGATCCACACTAGGCAGTGGACCCACCACCAGATACTGAGTACACCACCAGGCAGTGAGCCCCATCACCAGGCAGTGAGCCGTACTACAGGCAATGAGCCCCAACATCTAGCAGTGAGCCCCACCACCAGGTAGTGAGCCCCACAAGGCAGTGAGCTCACCAACAGGCAGTGAGCCCAACACCAGGCAGTGGGCCCCAGCATGAGGCAGTGAGCCCACAATGCGGTGAGCCCCATCAGGCATTGAGCCCTACCACCAGGTAGAGATCCCCACCAGGCAGTGAGCCCAAACAGGCAGTGAGCCCTACCACCAGGTAGTGAGCCCCACCAAACAGTGAGCCCACCAACAGGCAGTGAACCCACCACCAGACAGTGAGCCCAACACAAGGCAGTGAGCCCACAAGGCGGTGAGCCCCAACAGGCAGTGAGCCCCACCACCAGGTAGTGAGCCACACCAGGCAGTGAGCCCAACCAGGCAGTGAGCCCATGAGGAGGCAGTGAGCCCACCGCCAGGCAGTGATCCCCACTACCAGTCAGTGAGCCCCACCAGGCAGAGTCTACCACCAGGCAGTGAGCCCACCACCAGGTAGTGAGCCCATTGCCAGGCACTGAGACCACCGCCAGGCAGTGAGATGCACCACCAGGTGGTGAGCCCCACCAGGAATTGATACCCACCAGGCAGTGAACCCACAACCAGGCCCTGAGCACACCACCAGGCAGTGAGCCACATCACCAGGCAGTGAGCCCTACCACCAGGCAGTGAGCCCCTCACCAGTCAGTGAGCACCACCACCAGACAGTGAGTCCACCAGGCAGTGATCACCAAAAGGCAGTGAGCCCCACTGCCAGGCAGTGAGTCCACAAGGCAGAGAGCCCCAATAGGTAGTGAGCCCACCACCAGCCAGTGAGCCCAACACCAGGCAGTGAGCCCACCACCAGGCAGTGAACCCCACCAGGCAGTGAGCCCCACTAGGCATTGAGCCCCATCACCAGGAAGTGAGCCCTACCACCAGGCAGTGAGCCACACCAGGCAGTTAGTCAACACCCAGGCAGTGAGCCCAACAGGCAGTGAGCCCCACCGGGCAGTGAACCCAACAGGCAGGGTGCCCCACCAGGCAATGAGTCCACCACCATGCAGTGTGCCCACCACCAGGCAGTGAGCCCCACAATTTGGAAGTGAGCCCCACCAGGCAGTGAGCTCTACCACCAGGTAGTGAGCCCCACCAGACTGTGAGCCCCACCGGGCAGTGAGCCCACCAGGCAGTGAGTCTTACCACCAGGTAGTGAGCCCCAACATGTGCTGAGCCCCAACATGGAGTGAGCCCAACAACAGGGAATACCCACCACCAGGCAGTGAGACCAATCATGAGGCAGTGAGCCCACAAGGCGGAGAGCCCCACCAAGCAGTGAGCCCCACTAGGAGTGCTACCACCAGGCAGTGAGCCCCACCAAGCAGTGAGCCCCACCAGGCACTAGGTCCACACCCAGGTAGTGAACCCACCACCAGGCAGTGAGCCCACCACAAAGCAGTGAGCCCCAACACAAGGCAGTGAGCCCACAAGGGGGTGAGCCCCAACAGGCAGTGTGCCCTACCACCAGGTCGTGAGCCACACCAGGCAGTGATCCCCAACAGGTAGTGAGACCCACCACCAGGCTGTGAGCCCACCAGACAGTTAGAACACCAGGCAGTGAGCCTACCACCAGGCAGTGAGACCACCAACAGGCAGTGAGCTCACCACTAGGCAGTGAGCCCCACAATTAGGAAGTGAGCCCCACCAGGCAGTGAGCCCTACCACTAGATTTTGAATGGTGAATGGTGATAGAAGAATTCAGGGATAAATTTTTTAAATTCCTAGACTCAAATGAGAGTAGTGAGATAACATGCCAGAATCTCTGGGATACTGTGAAAGCAGCTGAGAGGAAAGTTTACAGCCACAAGAGCCTCCGTAAGAAAATCAGGAACACCCCAAATAAACCCCTAATATTCATCTCAATGCCCTTGGAAAACAAAACAAACCTACCCCCCAACCAATAGGAAAAAGGAAATAATTGAGATCAGGGCCGAAATTAATAAGATAACCAATAAACAAATACGAAGAACCAAAGAAATAAAGAGTTGGTTCTTTGAGAAGATAAAAAAAAAAAAAAGATTGAGATACCTCAGCCAAACAAACCAAAAAGAAAAGGATAGAAGACCTAAGTCAATAAAATTAGAGTCGAAGAAGGAGAAATCACCACAGCACAGACATCCAAAGGAGCATTCAGGAACACTTTGAAAACTTATAGACTCTAATAAATGGGAAAATCAAGAAGAAATAGATCTATTTGTAGTTACGTACAACCTGCCAAAACTGAATCAAGAGGACACGGAGGGAGCATCCGGTTGTGTAGCAGGAGGACAGGTGTTGTGCCAGTTGCCCAGAGACTGGAAGACAGAGCGGGTCTTGGGCCACTTTGCCCCGACATCCGTCGCTCATGCTCTGCCCATCTCTGTGGGCCACAGTCATGCCCACGAACACAACTCTGGTGGGTGGTGGATCCCCAGGCCGACCCACCTTGGAGGCCGAAGCCGGAATGGAGGACGCCTGCCCACCTTCAGCAGTGTGCCAGTGTCCAGAACCAGGCGCCTCTGAGCAGGCCTGGTTTCAGCCACCTGACTGCATAAAGGGTGTGGGCACTGCTGAGTTGGGGGCTTGGGGACCACAGTGTGCCTGTGCCTACAGGGCAGGGTAAGGTGAAGTCACTGGGATGGCACCCGAAGTGGAAGCCAGGGAAGGTGGTGGCCTCTTTAGTGAGGAAGGTGAGGACTCGAACTTGGAAGGTGCACTACGGGAGAGGTAGGAGGCCATCCCTGACCTCCCTTCATAAACGAGCAGACCCAAGGGTCATGTAGTCTCTGAGGATGTGGCCATATACTTCTCCAGGAGGAGCGGGGACTCCTTAATGAGGCCTAGAGGCACCTGTCCCCTGATGTGATGTGGGGGACTTTGCACATGTTCCTCACCAGGTTGTTGGCATGGAGCTGTAGATGAGGAACTTCCTTCTGAACAAGGTATGTCTGGGAACATGCGCTCAGAAGTCCTGTGAGATACGCAGCTCTCTTGGAAGGCGTTCTGCATCCAGCTGAGTGTGGTGGAACACCTCCCGCGCATGAGCTGTGCAAGTGTTGGCAGAGCCGTACCAGCACCACAGCAGCTGCTTAGAGCAGATCGCTCCAGAGGCAAGCAGAGCCCTGGAGTTCACGTAGCAGAGAGGACCTTAACAGGCAGGGGAGTGGGAAGGACGTCAGTGCCGATTCACATCTTTTTCAGCAAAAGTCCCCTCACAGTGGTTGGAAGCCACCTGGACACCCGGGACAAGGAGGCCTTTCAAAGTGGACAAAATGGTTATGGCTGCAGATTATGTGGGAAAGACTTTTGCCACTGACATATGCTTTTTGAGCACCAAAAACCCACACTGGGGAAGGGCCTTGTGAATGTAGTGAATGTGGGAAATTATTTAGGCACAACTCCCACCTTATTAAGCATCAGCGAAATCACAATGGAGAAAAGCCATACAAATGTAGTGAATGTGGGAAAGCCTCAGTCTCAAATCCAATGTTGTTGAACACCAGAAAATCCACACTGGAGAGAGGCCTTACAAATGGAGCAAGTGTGGGAAAGCCTTCATTAGAAAGTCCCACCTCATTCAGCACCAGAAAGTTCACATTGAAGGATTCTTTATGAAAAGCTCCGACCTCATGGAGCACCAGAGAATTCCCAGGCCAAGGCCTTTGAATGTAGTCAATGTGGGAAGGCTTTTATTACACAGTCCTACCTTATTGCTCACCAGAAAATCCATCCATACTGGAGAAAGGCCTTATGAGTGCAACCAATGTGGGAAATTCTTTGTTACGTGCTAAACTTATTAGGCATCAGAAAGTTCACACTGGAGAAAAGCCTTATTGTTGTAGTGAAGGTGGACAATTCCTTATGTACAGCTCCACACTTACTATTCATCAGAGAATGCACACTGGAGAAAGAACTCAAGAGTGCAGCCAGCGTGGAAAGTTGCTTAGCTACTGCTCTGCCCTCATTGGATATCAGAAAGTTCATCCTGGGGAAAGGCCTTGGGAGCACGACAAATGTGGGGAATTCTTTATAGATGGCGCCACACTTCTTGTCTATCTGAGAGTTCACACCGGTGAAAAACCTTACAAATGCAGTGAGTGGGAAGTTCTTCAGGTGTTGCCTCACACTGAGTAGGCATTGGAGGCTTCACTGGAGAAAGGCCTGATGAATGCAGCCAGTGCGAGCAATTTTTTAGCTATCACCCCACACTTGATACACATCGGAGAGTTCACAGTGGGGAAAGGCCTTATGAGAGTAGTAAATGTGGGAAATTCTTTAGCCACAACTCAAATCAAATTAGACACTGGAGAAAAGCCTAATGGCTGCAACAAATGGGGGAAAGGCTTTAGCCCAAATTCCCTCCTCATTCGGCACCAAAAAATTCACACCAGAGAAAGAAATCATGAGTGCAATGAATGTGGCAAATTCTTTATGGACAGTTGCACACTCGTTAGTCATCAGAGAGTTCACACTGGAGGGAAGCTTTATGAGTGCAGTGAATGTGGGAAAGTCTTTAGTCACAACTGGAGCCTGTTAAGCCTAGGAGAGCTCGCAGGGGAGAAAGGCCTTAGTGCAGTGAATGTGGGAGGTCTTCAACCAAAACTCCCACCTCATTCAGCACTAAAAAGTTCACACCACATAAAGAACTTACAAGTAAATGTGGAAAGACTTCAGACAAATATGCTCTTACTTATCGTTGGGAACTAGTTTTTTTTAAATTATTATTTCTAAAATGCCAATAACAAAATTTATCATCATTACAATGTTAAAGTGTACAGCTCAGTAATTGTTCACATTGTGCAATGAATGTCCAGAAGTCTTTTCACCTTACAAGATGGAAACTCTTTGTCCTTTTAACAACTCATTTTCTGTTACACCCAGCCCCTAACAACCACCACTCTGAACTTCATTAGTACTCTCTATAAGGAAAATTGTTTTGATGTTATTTTGTGCCTTATTTTACTTATGTCTTCAAAATGATTAGAATTTCTTTTTTAAAGCTGAATAAAATGCCATTATAGGTCTAAAAAAAAGAGGACATGGAAAACCCAAACAGACTGATAGCTAACAATGAGACAGAAGCAGTAATAAAAATTCTTCCAACAACAATAGAAAGAAGCCCAGGAACAGATTGAGTCTCAGTTAAATTCCACCATACCTTTAAAGAAGAATTCATGGCAATACTCTTCAAATCATTACCTGACATAGAGGTGGATCCCTTCCAAATTCATTCTGTAAAGTCAGAATAACCCAATTAATAAAACCAAAATGGAACCAATTAAGTAAAGAAATGACAGACTAATATCCCTGGTGAACTTAGCTGCAAAATTCCTTAATAAAATATCAGCAAACTATATTCAACAATGTATTACAGAGATTGTACATTGTGGCATAGTTGGTTTCTTTTCAGAGTTGCAAGGATTATTTAATATGTGCAAATCAATAAATAAAATTCATCACAAAAATAGAATCAAGGATAATAATCACATGATCATCTCAATAGATGCAGAAGAAGGCTTTGGTAAAAACACCATCCATTTATTAAAAACCATTGAGGAAATTGGGGTTAAAAGGAGCTTACCTCAGAATCATAAAGGCTATAGAAGACAAACCCAAAGTCAAAATCATAGTGAATGGGAAAAACTGAAAGCATTCCATTTAAAATCTGGAACAAGACTAGGTGTCCTCTCTCACCTCTCCTATTCAATGTAGTACTAGAAATTCTAGCTAGAACAATTGGCGATAGAAGGAAGTAAAAGTGAAGAAATAGGAAAGGAAGATGTCAAATTTTCACTGTCTGAAGATGCTATGATCCTATAAAGATCCAAGAAACTCCATCATAAGACTGTTGGAGCTAATAAACAAATTCAGCAGAGTAGCAAGTTATAAAATCAACACACAAAAATCAATATGAAACTATGCAACTCCCAGAAGAAAATGTATGGTCAACATTCTGGCACACAGGCACAGGCAACGACTTCCTCAATAGGATCCCTAAAGCTCAGGAAATAATGCCAAGAGTTAATAAGTGGGATGGCATCAAATTAAATGTTTCTAAAGTGCAAACGAAGCAATTAAGAATGTGAAGAGAGAATGTACATAATGTAAGGAAATTTTTGCAAGCTACTCTCCTGATGGAGGATTAAGAACCCCCCAAACTTACCACCAACAAATCAAATAACACAATTAATGGGCAAATGAACTAAACTAGACACTTGCATAATCAGAATTACAAATGGCCAACAAGCATACGAAATAGATGTTCAACATCATTAGCAATCAGGGAAACACAAATCAGAATTACACTGAGATTTTATCTCACCCCAGTCAGATTGGCAGCCACCACGAACACAAACGCTAGCTAATGCTGGAGAGCACGTGGAGAAAAAGCAACACTTTTACACTCTCAGCGGGATTGTAAATTAGTACAACCACCATGGAAATCAATACTGAGTTTCCACAAAGACTGTCAACGGAGCCACTATATGACCCTGTATACTATCCCTCTGTTTTTACCCTGAAGAATTAAAGTCATGCTATAGTGATACATGCATACCCATGTTTATAGCAGCACAATTCGCCAGAGTCAAACCCCAGAACCAGCCAGGTGTCCATCGACAGATGAAAGGGTGAAGAATCTGGGGAATCTATACACAATGGAGTTATTTTCATCCATAAAGAATGAAATTATGTCATTTGCAGGAAAGTGGGTGGAAATTGAGAACATTATCTTAGGCGAAATAAGCCAAACTCAGAAAGTCAAGGGTCACATGTTTTCTCTTATATGTCGTGGCTAGAGAGGAAGAGGTAAAGAAAGGTGGGAGGGGCTCTCATGGCAATGGGACAGAGATCAGCAGAGGAAAGGGACCAGGGTGAGGGAGGAGGAAGGGAAAGGAGAAATCCTGGAAATGATGTTGGCCAAATTATGTCATCATGGTGCGTGCATGCACAAATATGTGACGTGAATCCCACCATTACGTACAATCATAATGTACCAAAAAACATATGGGGGGAAGTCATAACATCACAGGGAGGAAGGAGATGGCAGCCTTTGGAATACACTGCTTGGAAAGTCAGTTCAGAGAAATAGTCACAAGACTTGAATCACGGCATCACAGAGGCAGACCAAAGAAGACCAATAATACTAGCAGTCAGGACCAAGGTAAGCATTCTGAATATCCAGCCCCCAAATCAGCAAAGTTCTCATCAGGAACAAATAAGGTCAAAGATATGTGGAGAACATGTTATCCATGAAAGCGTTTTATGTTCCTTTCTCTTATAAAAGTGCCCATGAAGAGGAACTTTAGAAACAATATAATTCATTGTTTTCTCAAGCAGAAAGAGCCAGGTCTTACCCACACAGTAATGGGCAAAGAGTTAAGTTTGTTAGTAACGTTTAAAATTACTTCCTGCTTACTTATTTTAGGGTCCTCAATTGCAAGAAGAAGCAAAAAAAGAAAAAAAAAAAACACAAAGAAAGAAGACTTGGATCCAAATAAAACAGAATTTTACCTTATTCAGGAAATTTTCCAAAACCAAGGGGAAAACACATGGAAACAGAAAAGCCATAAAATAAACATCACAGTAAGCGAGGAAAGATTTACAATTTTAAAATGCTATGTACTCAGCTGCTTCTGTTTTTTTGCCTGTTCATTTATATGAGTGTTTAATAAACAAGCAGTTTTTAAATCTGCATCTGAACATGAAAAGGTCCATCTACACATGATGTAGAAAGTGCCAGAAGACTTACCTTCCCACATCCATGAGAATAAGAAGGGATTTGCCATATCATAAAATTCTCTGAGACTAACACAGCTCATAAATCTGAGTCATAAGAAACTCCATTTAAACTCCATTCCAAACAGGAACAGCCCACTGATACGCGGGTAAATGTTAGCAGCCCACTTCTTGGTGGAGAACAGCCCCGACATTCAGTGTCTGCACATGTCCATAGAGCACATCTTCCCACCACGGCTGATTTCAGGCTACTGACATATGGTCAATGAGCACGTGATGGGGAGAGATTTGTGTGATCTTCTCTTGAGAGTTGGTGGGACCTGAGCATAACACATTCCTGGATGGGCCCCTCCATGGAAAGAAAATATATGGGAACACTTTAAACTTTGCAGAGCACGGGAGCGGGGGGATGCTTGGTTTCCACAGAGGTAAGGGAGAGGGAGGGAATCAGCTAAAGCTTTTACAGACTCTGAGTAAGAACATCAGGTACTTTTAGGACAGCCGGAGACCCCAAATGCAGGAAGCATGAGTGGTCCTTCACAAGCTCCTTTCCACGGGCCTCCATCGGATGCTCAGGAGGAGGGTGGGGGACAGGCACGAGACCTTAGAGCTTCCTGGCTGTGCAGACCTGCAGTTGGTGATTGCGTGACGTCTCCAGGCACCTTGAGACCCCAACCCCTGCCTGCCTCCACTGCTGGAAAGGAGCAGCAGCTCCTCTCTCCACCAATGCACCTCCAAAGCACTGGTCCAGGATAATTAATGAAGCACAAGCACTTTGGGAACGGCAGTGTCTGAAGGTGGTAAAACATTTTGGTCAAGTGGGGGGCCGAAAAGTAAGAATGACGTCACATTAGAAAACATCTACAGTGGAATCTCTGTCATCCTGGGTTCTGCATCTGTAGATGCAACCGACTCTGGGTCCAAACTAATTTTTTAATTGCCACTGTATTGAACATAGTGATGGTTTCTAGGTATACAGGAAGGCGGCGTAGGTCACATGTAAGTACAATTCTGTCTTATTGAAGGGACTTGGGTATCTGCAGAGTCTGGTATCTGCTGGAGGTCCTAGGGCCAATTCCTGCCCTACTGAGGTATGATTCTGTGTGCGTGTGCCTGTGTGCGTGTGCACGTGTGTGTGTATGAGTGTGTGCTGCCTTGTCAGCAACTTTAGGAAACAAACAAAACATGAGAATCCCAATAAAGAATGGACGATTACTCTTTCCATATGAATAAAGACCATCTTCATAATACCTGTATTGGAGCTTGGTTCTGGAATGTTCCCCACTGGCTCATGTGGTAAAGGCTTGAATCCCCAGTGGAGCAACATTCAGAGGTGGGGATTTGGGGAAGTAACGGGACCAGGAAGACTCTGACATCCTCAGTGGGTGAAATTCATAGCTGGTGGCATTATTGGGAGGTGGTGGAAACCGTAGGCCGTGGGGCCTAGTTAGAGGAAGCAGGTCATGGGGGACATCCCAGGAAGGTATCTCTGGCCTCTTCCCTCCTCTGTCTCTCCCTGTCTCTGCTTCCTGGCTGCCTTGAGCAGAGCAGATTTGCTCTGCCCAGCCTTCCTAATATAATAGCCTCACCACAGGGCTAGGACCTCTGGAACCATGAGCCAAAATAAATCTTTTCTTGTTTTAAGTTATCTCTCTCAGGTATTTGTCACAGGAACAAAAAGTTGAATAACACAATCTACAATTAACAATATTCTCAATGCTAGAAACTGAATTTTTTCCCAAAGATTTGAAGGAAACTCAAGAATACCCACTCTCACCACTTTAATGAAATATACTGGAGGTCTCATGCAGTGCAAGAAAGCAAGAAAAAAAATTGACATCTGATGGCTTGTTAAGAAATAATTACAACTGTCCATCGTCACAGATTACATCACCGCCACGTAGGTTTCCAAAGAACATATAAAAATGCTATTAGATGTAATCGATTAATTTAGCAGGTTCACTGAATTCAAGATCAATAAACATATAATTTGCAATCAGTGTCAGAATATTATTTTAGCAACATGTTCAACAGCATAAAATAGTTGAACTATGTAGGTGTAAATTCCACAAAGTATATGAAACAAAAAAAATGTAGCCTAATACCTGTTAATCAGAGAAATCAGTGAAGACCTAAATAAATGCAATTAACTTACCATATTCATGGCATTATAACCGTAGATGAAAAGACTCAATATTTTTAGGAGATCATTTCTCTCCAAATTGAACTAATAGATATAAAAGGATCTCCAATCAAAATTATATCAGGATATTTATTCAAATTAGTAAGTTGACTTTAACATTTGTCTAAAATAAGTGAAAGGCCCGGAAGAGCCCACGTGAGTTTGTAGAGAGCAGTGTTGTGTGCTGGCTGTCCTACTTCAGGGCCTGCTGTGCTGTGGTATCAGTCCACCTAGTGCTGGACTGGCATGAGGCTTAATGGAGCAGGACAGAAGAGTCCCGGGAACCAGGACATCAGTGGTCAGTTGATTTTCAAAAATAGCACCAATGGAAACTGGAGCTTTTTGCCAAATAATCCTGGATCAATCTCACAGGCCTACAGGAGAGGAAAATGAAAGGAAGTCCGAACTTTTACTTGCACCATATTAAAAAATCAACTTGAAATTAATTGCAAAACTAAATGTACAGCCTATCACTATAGGGCATCTGAAGCAAAACATCAGAGGAAACGTTCATGATCTTGGATTAGGCAAAGGTTCCTCTTATAAATTCAAAAATATACCTGTGGGTCCAGGAAACTGTCTGTGGTCTGTGTCCTGCCCTAAGCTTCCTCAGGAGCATTGCATTGAGGTCCACAAATAAGATCTTGTGAACACCTTTAGCTCCACTTGCTTTGGGGTTCCAGGTATTCCAAAATGAGGTGGTAGCCACAACTTGGTATGTGTGATGTCCTTATCTAATTATACACCAGTGTCAATATCACATAAAGAATTCACACAATCTACAACAATGTAGCCTCAAAAACAATGTGCACATATTTGAACATAAAGGAGAAATGTGTTGGTAACACACATAGGAAAAGGAACTCATATTCCATGCCTGCTAGAATGGTTCAAAGAAACAAAAACCATACAGCACCCAATCCTGAAGAAAATATGGGACAACGGAACTCTCATATATTCCTCATGGAAATATGAAACACTGCACCCACCCTGGAAAACCACTAGCATTTCTTGTAAAGTTAAACACACACTTGTCACCTGACACAGACTTCCTCTCCCAAGTGATGACAACTTACCTGATATGCACTCCATGAGCCAGTGTTTATGGTGGCTCCCAACACTATTGCCCTCCTCCTTCTTCAAAACTTCTTATAAACCTTATCGATGGACTTAACTTTATTCCCAAGCAGTCAAAATATTCTGGCAAAACAGTATATGACCAGGAAAGAATGCCAGGAAGACAGCAAGGTTGGTGTTAGGAGAAATCACTCAATAGCAGGCCTCAGCGCCATATTGAATCATGCTCAATTGGGCTCCCAGCTCCATGTGCCTGGAGGCAAGGAATCCAGGCCCTGTTCTCCTTATGTACTCCAGACTTACTTCATCCATTTCAATCCCTGATTTGCATTGAGGGGATGAAAGCCATCTATCATCTTTCTGGAGAAAACGTTGTCCAGGGAAACCCACATTTTTACTTTTAACAGTTCCCCAGCATTGCCAGATCCTGAGGAAAGTCAAGTTACGGCAGTGACAGAATCCTTTCAGGGATGTTCTTCTCATTACCCCCTTGAACACCTGAGCAGGAATATTCTGCCCTTTTTTCACATATAGAGCAGAACATGGTGCAGCTCTTTATGTTAGGATGGCTGTAAGACCTGACAACGAGAGTCTCTGAGAGTGTGTGTCTTCAGGTCCCTTCACTTATTTATGGTGGAAATAGTATTGTGGGATATTAACCTCCATCACCTTCTCACAGTCAGATCTCTGATAACTGCCTCAGGAGAGATAAGAGGGAAAAGTGAAGCAAAGAAGTTACCTGGAAGTCACTGGCCATTGTTTCCTAAAAGGTTTGGGTAGCAGTAACAGGCTTATCAGGTAACGTGGAGAACTCTCCTTGTGCCAACTGCTGTTCAAAACTTCCCAGTCATGAACTCACTACCCTAGGACAGCAGCCCTATTATGTTTCCCATTTCACAGGAGCTGAAATCAAGGCACAGAGGTGTTAAATAGGTTGCCCAGGTTTGCACAGCTGTTGTTTTAGAGCTAGGATTTGGACAGGCCACCTGGATTAAAATTTCATGCATTTAAGTATCAGAATATAAAGGTTCTTCCATGTTATGCTTCCCTATGCTGAACTCTCTTTCCAGAAAGCTTAGCTAATTTTATTAAAAACTAAAAGCAATAATGTTCCTGGGAATATTTAAGACCCTTTGGCTATAAACACTAGAGAGGGGGATTAATCTAACTGACACAGATCTGGTCCTCCTGGTGGTGGTGCGGCTGAGGATGGAGATGGATGGGTCTCAGGAATGGAGCCTGAAGCAAGAGATCAGAGAACAAAGGCCCATGGGCCACTATCTTGGCTTCTGGGTCCAGGTGGGTTTCCTGTGTAGCTGAAGGAGCTTTGGCTTAGGGTTCCTGCTTCATGAGCCTTTCAGCAGCCTGATCTTATGTGAACTTGGTGGAGAGAGTTGGAATTAGAGAAGGAGCGCAGACTCCATCCCTGTACAGCTTGATCTCTGTATTCCTATTTGTGCCCCTTCCATCTCCAAAGCAAGGTCCTCCTATGAACAAAGTAAGTGCCTGGAGTCCGTGAAGTGTCTAGAAGCCTCTTTTGGAAGAGCTCGAACCTCTGCCAGTTCCAGCTGCTCTGTTGATTTGCTCACATCTCACTTCCTGGCAGTCAATGTTACATTGTTGCAATTAACGAGGAGAACACCCTCCTATGTAACAAGCAGAAGCTTGTGCTGGGGTTGTAGCCCGGTGGTCCCAGGCTCTTCTGCAGCTTCCACATAGGCTCACCTGAGTTGCTGCTGAGTCCCAACTCACTTATCCACATAGAGCCCATGTAATTGACGGCTGCAGCTAATGAAATGGAAGTAATTCCTCAGCTATAACATAGAAAAGTAAGTTTCCTGCTTAATAATGAGAATGTGAAGAAGTAAATATTAATAGAGCTGCATTATTTGTATTAGAATAATGAGTGGGGTACAGAGGTGCTCCCTGTAACCCCAGCACTCAGAGGCAGAAGGCTCACTGGAGCCCAGGTGTTCTGCTCACTGGCCTAGCATGCCCGAGGCCCTGAGTTCCACACCAGCTTCACACACACACACACACACACACACACACACACACACAATGTACCAATTGCAGATTTACAAAGGTTGATTGTTTCAAAGAGTTCCAGGTGCCTAGTTGTAATTTCTAGTTACTGCTCCTGTGTAGTTCAGAGATGATGAAATCTGCAGGGGTCTCAGGAATGCCTCCTGACCAACACGCCTCTGTCCATTCCAACCACACCAAGGCCCTGACCGGGCACTTTTGAAAATAAGCACCCTCCATTCCTATGGGGAGAACAGATTTGCATACTTAAAAATTCAACAAGGTCCATACATAAGCATTTTTTTTTTAACTTACAAAGTTACCTTTCACACTTTTGTCAAGATCAGCCCCATTTTTACAGTCAGGCCTGAAAAGAAAGGGTTGTGGGGATTATCTTAGCAATGAATTTTCAAGTGTTTGACATGAAAAAGTAGCCTTAAAGCCAACGCATGTCCTTGCACTCTGGATTATTTATCTCCTTTTAAACTCAAATATTCAAACTGCATCGTGAATATACGAACTTGCTGAAAAGGCCACTTAATTACCACCCGACCTGCCAGTCCCCTGTTCCCTCAGTCATCAACAGAGAGGCTCTCCGCTTTGTACTGCCCTCCAGGGTGAATGAAAGACAGCACCTTTTCATCAGTTGCTATTCAGAACCAAATCTTCCCGCATGATGATTTATTTTTCTTTTTGAATATTTTCCAGTCATTGTGACTAGATTATCTCGCTTTTAAAACCTAGTCACCTAAACGTGAATCCTCCAAAATGACTTGAGTCTGAAAAGAAGAAAGGCTTCCGCAGGTGGGAGTTAGCCAGCGCAGCCTGGCTCCGGGCCAGTCTACCTCTCCCACGCCCGCATTTGTCCTGGGGACAGCTGCAGGGCCTCCCAGAGCTCCAGGCAGAGGACAATGGTCTGTGCAGAACTGCACCATCCAAAGAGGGGTTCCAATCCACCTCTGTGAATTTACTTAAAGCCGCAGGTGTTCCCATTTGGAATCTGAGAGTCAAAAGAGAGACAAGGAAACAGGGCAGCGTGCGCTCCTGGCTCAGCCAGAGGGTGGAGTTCAGAAGACGGGAGGATAGGATGAGGAACAGGGAAAGCCTTTACAACACCGCGTTATGGGTGCTCGTGTCCTTTCTCTACCTTTCTCTTTTTCTTAAGTTTTGGGGAAGAGCGTGTTTTACTTCCATGGTTTTAAACAAAGCCAAGGGAAACCTCCCGTCAAGTCACTTAGGATAGCTCAGTCCTACGGGCAAGAGCCTGGGCAGGAGGAGGAGGTGAGGATAGGGCTGCTGGCTTGCTGCCTGTTTCTGGCTCCCCGGGCAGTCACGCTCTGTGCCACCCTCGGGATGTCCCTTCATGGATGCAGGGTGGCCGAGGAAGCTCCGCACATAGCCCCCCAGGGCCTGCATCTCAAACAGTCAGGAGGCAGAGGGAAACCTGGCTTTGGTTCCCCAGGTAGGGAATGTGCCTGGGCCAAAGCCACTGTGTCTCTCTCTGGGTCATCCAGTAGTCCCAGCAGCAAGGAAACCTTGGAAAATAAGGGTCCCACAAAGGCCACCTGGAGGGCCAGCATAGCTTGCCAGTCCATATCCGCACACAGCCAGGGTTGCCCAGAGCAGAACGGGGGCACTATAGCGAGTACCAGGGCAGCAGCACACATGACCCGGGGTGCGCAACTAACGTTGTTAATACCCAGCAAGAGTCCGCGGTTCCACACGCAGAGAAGTCAAGGCCATGGCGCTAGGATTCTGCAATAAGAAAGAGCTTTATTGGACCGTCGGCCAGCAAGGGGGCCAGGAGCCAGAGAACGAAAGAGAAAATCCCTCAGATCTGCTTCTGGGTCAGGTGGTACCTGAGAATTGTTGCAGAGGGTGGGGCTGCGAGAATCTGCTGGTCAGACAGCGAGATGGGGTCTTCTGTGCAGGCGCACGTGGCCCTTGTGCCTCATGACCCCTGCTTCAAGGGATGGTGTGGGGCTGCCAGTCACGTCAGTGTGCTTCCTGCAGAAAGGGGAGGTTCAGCGTGTGAACTGTGTGTGTTCATATGCAGTCAGGCACAGTGTGATGGCGTTCTTCACCGCGGTGGACCACACGTAGGGTGGTCGTGCCACAGAGTGGATCACCTGGTGATGTTCTGCCCTATGAGTGTGCTCTGTGATGTTTGCACAATTGGGAAACATGACTTGGACCAGAGGCGCATATCACATATGTGCACATGTGTGTGTGTATGTCTATGTATATATGTATTTGTGCACATATATGTGTGCCTGCAACTGTATGCATATGTATATATGTATATTAGCATGGTGTATATGTGTGCGCATGCTTGTTGATGCGTATTTGTGTATGTGTACATATGTGTATATACATATATAAAATTTAAAAATGCCACAGAAACATGCCAGCACACACTAGCACTCTTCCAGGACCCCCTGGGCCCTCTTACCACAGCCGAGGGTCGGGGGTAAAGAAACAGGCCAGGAGCCATCACACCCAGAGCCAGGAGCCCCAGAGTGGAGGGCCAGGCCCCAGGCAGTGCTGTCCCCCCAGGCACAGTCCAGGCACCCCATGGTGGTGGGCTGGCAGGCTTACCTGCACCTGTCCGCCAGCAATCTTGACTGCCATTGGTCAGCGGACCTTTGAAGAATACACAAGGGTCCCCGCCCGACTGCACTATGGCGTTTGCACGATTCTCCTGTTGAGGACCGAGAGCAGTCCCCAGGTAAGGGCTTACATGTCTCACCCAGAGAGCGCCACCAGGAGGTGCCCTGCTTTCAAAGAACCGTGGGAAATAGCCCTGGCGACCTTTCATTTAGATCAAGCACTGCCCTTCCCAGTCTTCACTTTTGGAAGCAAAAATAGTTCTGGGGGGTAGGAAGGATGAATCACAGAACAGCTAACAGATCAGTGGGATGCGATTAGGAAGTTCTCTTCCTCATGCAAGAACGGCTAAAATAGAACCTCTTGGGTCAAGTGGAAGGATGGGGTAGCTACACCTTCTGCTCTGTGTCACGAGGGGATGCAGGCGGGTAAAGCGGGTCAGGTCACATCCCTGGACACACCTGGCAGAGCCAGGATCCCCTCCAGGAGCAAGGGGAACATGGTCTGTGGGTTGCATAACAAGTAACGTGATCGTTTAGAAGTCCTGTGGTATGAAAAATATTCTTCAAACCATAAAAATACAAAATACACTTAACGCAAAGGAACACTAGGCGGAGAGGCTTCAGAAAAAACTTCAGTCCTTTATTTTTGTGAAGAAGAAAATGCTCATTCACATTTACAATCCCTCTGAGGCATTTTTTTTTTTTTTTTTTTTTGGTGCTGGGGATTGAACCCAGGGCCTTGCGCATGGGAGACAAGCACTCTACCAGCTGAGCTATCTCCCCAGCCCTGAGGCTTTTTTTTTTTTTTTTTAGCAAATTCTAAGGAACAGAATATAGAGGGAATTCCAGGGCCTCTCTTTCCCAGAATGCATCTGTTTTAATGGATGCTAAGTCAAGGAGTGACTGACATCCCTTCCTGGCCTGACCTGGGATGGAAGCTCACAGAACGAATACAGGGCCAGTGCTGTGGATGGGGCCGTGAGAGCCCCGGCCACCTCGCTTCCTGAGCCTCCTCTCTGTCTTCCTCCTTCCATTGCACGAAGATTTGCAGAATGGTTACCCCTCAGGAATTGAGAAAGACAGGAAATTGCTGCAGGAAACGGCAGGGCTGGGTTGACCGGGCTTCCCTGCACCGCTTTCAAAGCCTGCTGATGCAGGATGTGCTTTTGCGGATCATTCCGAGAGGTTACTTTGAAGGGAGAGCCAGAGAGCAGGGAGAGATGAAAGGAAGGGACGCGGCCATGGACCCGGGTGAGGCCACTGCTCTCTACAGAATGACAGGGAGGAAGCTCCGTGTGGGGAGCAGAGAGGCAGTGGGGTTGGTGACAGAAGAGCGCTTTGCACGGTGCAGGATGAAGAGTCGGGAGAGGGGAACCAGAACAGAGGAGCCAACAGCCATCTCTGAAACCTGGATGTTCAAATGCTTCCACCCAGATTGTTCTGTTCCAGGCCCAGAAATAAGGCAAGTACTCTCATCTTGGGTCTTCAGATTCCACCAGCTTCTTTTTCCTGTGTCTCATTTTCCTGTCTCACCCCACCAAGCCCTGTTGCCTCCCATTGCTGTTATGATTGAAGCCCAAGACTAAGGACCAAAGGGGAAGTGTGTCCCAACTGCGGTTTCTGCCCCAAAGATTAGTGAAGGATCTCCTCCTCCCACGGGGTTGAGAGTGGGAGGATGGGGATGGGGTGGGAGGCGTCAGTGGATGAGAAGACTATATGACAAAAAGAAAATTCTGGAATAGGCAACAATATGGATGAATGTGGAGGACTTGGTGCTGTGTGAGAAAAGGCCAGTTCTCCATAATCCCATCTACGAGGTCTCTAAAACGGTCCAGTCCTCAGCTACAGAGCAGAGCGGTGGTGACCAGGGGCTGTGGGGAGGGGAATGAAGAATCACCCACCCAGGACCATGAAGCTTCAGTCTAGCTAGGTGCTACTCTCCTCCTCTCCAGCGACTAGAAGTGGAACATTGTACCTATGATAAAAATATATATTATAAACTTCATTATTTTTTAATTTAAGAGGACCGATTTCTTGGTGTCCTTTACACACACACACACACACACACACACACATACATACCCAGTGTTTGCTGCACAAAATTCTCTTCTCCCCGATGCAGTGACGTGAAAACATCGTTGGCATGAACCCTCTGTGACCTGGGTCTCCAAGCAGCTCCAGTGAGCATTGCCTTTTCCAAGCCAGAGTGGACATGAATGTATCTCAGAGCAAATGGCTGAGTAGAAGCAGCCTTGAAAAACAGAGTGCATGATATCATTTCATTGATTTAGAATTCTAGACAATGCAAACTAACATTCAGTGAACATATGCTGATCCAATGTTTCCTGGAGCATGTGAGAGGTGAGTCAGGAGCAGCTCCTGTGGGTTCTGGCTGTGCTCCTTGTCCTATTGTCCTGGTGGGTCAGGATATGTGTGTGTGTGTGTGTGTGTGTGTGTGTGTGTGTGTGTGTGAAAATGCATCCCATGGTCCTCTGAAAAGATGTGCAGACTATTTTTGTCAATTACATCTCACTAAAGGTGTGAAAGAAAAGCATGTTGCTATATAATTAATTTGAGGTTATATAAAAATAAGTTTTGTTAGAACGTTAATTCTTTTGAATGCCACATCAATGAACATTTAAACCTTTAATTGCAATAACAAACACCTACTTGGAAATGAAAGATAATGTCCCTATTACTTAATAGTGAAGATGGATTATCAGCAAGGAACTTTGGCTTGGAAGTAGAATATATTGTCTATATTTCCATCTTGTCTAAGGGGGAAAAAATCTGTAGAGCTAAAATCACACTCTGAAGAGTTCAGATGTGCATGGTGTGAGCTCAAGCGATAGCATCGTGAAGGGGCCCAGAGCCCTGGTCAGCCAAGGCTGTGGTCCAGGTGGTAAAAGGCACAGCTGGCCCTGCGGGAGTGAGTTAGGTGGTCCTGCATGGGAATTTTTGGAGAATCTGTGTGGATGAACTTGAATTTCTTAACAGAGAGGTGCCAGTATCCCCAAGACAGCCGCAGTTGTATGGGGTGATTTGTGGGAATGCTGCTTAGGACTCCAAAGTGGTAGTGCTCATGAGCAAGATGCACTACAGAAAAGGGACACAAAGCCAACCTGGTAAAGGAAAGGGGACAGACGAGGTCACAGGAAGCCAGGTGCAAACTGGTAGAGCCTTCTCCCAGTGCAGACACAGGGGACACACTAAGTGCTCCGGAGGCACACCATGACAACTCAGGTGGATGGCGGTCTATCAGGAAGCTCACCTGAGCTGTGAGTTTATTAGGAGTTGCTGATACGGACGTGGACCAAAGTCCCAGACTCGCAGAAGGAGTCCTCTCCATAAATGAGATCAGTCGCACAAGCTGTTTGGACAAATTGGTGCTGTATGGTTCAGAGTCCAAAGTGTGCAGAACACTCTAACATGGAGGGGACTCGAGAGCTCCTTCACCAGGGGCAGACAAGGGCCGGCCAAGGAAATAGGCCCCACGGCAAATGCACAGGCTTCGGGGAGCTTAGCCCTGCTGATTCATTCCTACGTAGAGGGACATTCTTCAGCGGCCTCAATTTGTTGATGCTATCATAATATAAGCTCAGATGAACATTCTCAGAGAAAAACTGGCAATATTGAAAGCATTCAACATAAAATGCAAGCAGTACCCATCCCTGGCTCACCACCATGAACAAATCTTTTTGATAAATGTGCAATAATTTTGTGTGTGGCCACGTACAGCACTCTTTCTCTCTCTGTGTTTTAAAAAGAGGTCAATTGAGTTGGTTCTCATTGTCTTTGTGGCCAGAGTTTGTTTCAGAGACTGCAAACTCATCACACAACAAATTAGCAGGAATTGCCCACCAAATGCCACTGCAGAAACATGCAGACGAGCCAGAGGAGATGATGCGGCCCATCTGGGTCCCTGTTCTGAGTGATGCTTTTGAGTGGCACTGATGATTGCTGTGATCTGACTCTTTCATTTTCTTAAAAGCACAGGACTCTCCCCTTCCAGAGGGGAAGCACCCTTACGACGGCACCCACCTGGCTTTCCTGGGTGCCTCTCCTACATTCAGCAGAGCAGGCTGCTCTCCTCGGCCTTGCCTACCAATTCATCCTGCACCATAGGCAACAGCTGCATTGGTCTCCGCCAGAAAGATTAGGTTTGCGGTTTCCAGAATCGTATTCGATGTATTCTTTCTTTCTTTATATTTTTGGACTATGGCATGTTGGGTTCCTTTGTTTTGGAGATCCCTTACTGCTATGGCATGTATCCGCAGTGATTTCCCTTCTCTGAGGAAAAGCTTGAGATGCATGACTATCCTGCGTTACATTCTTGTGTGATTTATATATTGACATATGGGTAGATATTTGAGTTGACTCTAGTTGTCGGCTATTACAGATAAAATTGTTGTGCTAGCATTTCTGTTTCAGTCAGCTTTATCACCACTGTGGCCAAAAAAACCCAACAACAATTAGAGGAGAAAAAAATGATTTTGAGGCTCACAGTTTCAGAGGTCTCAGTCCATAGACAGCTGACTTTACTCCTCTGGGCTCATCTTTGAGGCAGGACATCTCGATGAAAGGGTGTGCAGGAGGAAAGTAGGTCAGAATACGGCCACCAAGAATCAGAGAGAGACAGACTCCACTCTCCAGGGATAAAATTTGTGCCCAGAAGGCACATCCCCAATGATCCACTTCCTCCAGCCACACCCAATGTTACTCCCAATCAAGAGATTAATGCACTGATTAGGTTACACCTCTTAGAGCCCAATCATGTCGTCTTTAAACTTCTTGCATCGTCTGGCTCATGAGCTTTTGGGGAACATCTCATATCTAAACCATAACAATTCATGTGCAGATATTTATGTGGGAAAAGGTTTTTCATTCTTCTTTGGTAAATGCTAGAATGAAGTACACTAGATCAGAGGGTAGCTGTGAAGTGTGACTTCCTAACATACTGCCAAATCGTTTCTGGAGGGACTAGGCCATTTTGCATCCCCGCTTCCAATGTCCAAGGTCTCCTGCTGTTCCACAGTCAATATAAATCATAATTTTAATCTTTTAATTTAAGCCATTCTAGTGCATGTGGAATGTATCTCCCTATAATTTTAACTTGCACTCCTCATGACTAATGAGGGTGAGTATCATTTAAAATACTTACAGACCGTTCATGTATCTTCTTTCGTGATTTCACAGTCTATTTGGGCCATATTTTATTAGTGTGTTTGCCTTTTATTAATTTATCAGAGATCTTTGTATAATCTAGATATAAGTATTATATGTAATGTGTCCCAGTTTGTGGATTATTCTATTATTTTCTTAATGGTAATGTTTGAGGAGTGTAATATTTTAATTTTGATGAAATCAACTCATCATTTTTTTTTCTTTTGAGAACTTAGCTTCTCTTTGTCTTAAGAAATCTTCACCTACCCCACATATCACCACCTTTAAGGAGAACATTTCCCACCTTAAGGAAGCCAGTCATTCATTTTACTTTGAATTCTTCTATCAGTAGTTGCTTTCTTCAGATACTTGACCCTGACATTGTTGGCCATCAGCAGGTCAAAATCCATCTGGACTCCTTGTGACAGGGAAATCGATGGGTCTGTGGTGGCTCAAGGGGAAGGAGAAACAGTGAGGGAGAGAAGTGTCTTTTGGGAGGGTCGAATGAGTCCTGCTCCTAGGAGGTCCAATGCCTCAACCCAGAGCTGGTGTCCCCTGGACACTGTTCTGCATGACGAGCTGTCCAGGATCCTGCTTTCATGTGGATGCTAACTGCCCCGCTGACCTGAAAAGGGTGCATGTGCTTTGTTTGCAGGGGCTCCTGGTCGGGGAGTTTGGTTTTCAGTCAACGTCAGCCCACGGGTTAATTGCAAAGAGCCACATAGGAAAGGGAGCATGGCTATCAGGCAGTGTGGAGGTACAGGAAATCCAAATCCACATTATGGAGTCATATTTGTTTATGAAGGGGTTTCCCTAGTCCTGAAAGGTGTCTCTGGCTGCCTGTGACTTCCTAAATAAGGACAATGCTGCCCAAATCTCCCCATTGGCACCCAGCTGCTATTCCCACTTGGCAGGTTGGAATCCCATGGACACGCATACACTCCAAAGCATGACTCAGGGAGAGAAGGGACAACAAGTGTTCCCAGGAGAATGTGAGCCTGGAGTGTGGACGTACTGCCTGGATCAATGTGTGAATAGAGGCGACGACTGTTAAGATAGAATTGTAGTCATGCTGGGTCTGTACCCACGGCGTTTACTACATTTTTAGCTCATACCAAGAGCCAACGGCCCAATGCAATGGATGATACAATTAACAAGCTCACAGATGAACACATCGAGGAGTTGATCCCACACTAATGAGGTGACAGAATTCATGCCTCAGCCTCCTTACCCACTCTGAAATCCTGTCTCTACTGGAGGATCCCTCAGGAGGTGACTTCCTTCTAGGATATTGTCCTCAGAGCTAAAGGTGAGGACAGCCCGGTACAGCCGTGGTGTTGAACGAGGGTTTGGAACAGGTGACCTTGGTGCTCCAGCCCTTAGGTTTGCATCCTGCTCGTTCTCTTGGAAGCTGAGTCCTGGGGGCAGGGTTTTCCCATTGGTTCCACACCCCAGTGTTCTTGTCCATGCAATGGAGAGAGGACAGTCCCCCTTCCCAGTGCTGCGAGACAGTTAGGAGGAGATGTGATCCCTTGCTGAGTAGGAAGCATTCCATAGAAACTGACGTTCGGGGGAATCTGAAAATCTGCTGCCCTCCCCAGGGAAGATCCACCTCTGACCAGTGCCTGCCCACCCAGCTGGGCCAGCTGTGTGCTTCATTCCTTCCAAGGGGATCCCGGAATTCCTGGCCTCTCATCCCAATCTACCTGGGCTCTGTGGAAACTGTGATGCTCATGCGATCGCTGCCAAGTTCTCTCGTGGAAGGACAGTGTGCAGACCTGCTGAAGCTCCTGTTTGCTCTGTGTTCCCATCTCCCAGGGACAACTGAGCCTCTTGCATTCACTTGCCTTTTCTTGAGCAGAAAAAATATTTGGCAAACTATGCTTGGCTTTCTTTTTGTAAAAACTAACTTCATTAAACTATGCTAAACGGGAGAGGCCTAGAAAAAGAGGAGGAGTGGTCTGGGGGTCAGTGTGATGCAGGAGCTGCCTGCCCGTGGCTGGGGGAAGTGAGGTTCAAGATGAATCTCCCGGGCAGGTGCAGTGGCTTTTCTGATTAGGGAAAGCAAAGAGGGAAATTGAGGGTCCTCAGATCAACTGTGTCCCTTCCCAGAGGACTTACCTGTCAGCAGGGGGCTCCTATCCCACCCCGAGTCACTCAGCATTGCAGGTCTTTCCTCCTGGACTGTCACTGCTTCCTCCCAGGTGAGTAAGTCAGGCTGACCCTGGGGATTCGTGTCAGAGAATCCTCTCACCTAACAGACCCCAAACCGTGATCTGCAGTACGGCCCCCCTCTGCCTGCACAAGTGACTGACAGCTTGATGCTTTTCCTGCTAAACCTTATATATCTGTTTATTCTGTAATGGGGAGAGGTGCTTTTGACTGGAATCTTCTCAGAAACCCAACAAAGATGAAAAGGTTCATGTATGTATATCTACATATATACCTGTATGTATATATATATATATATATACAGGCCTGAATGTGCAGGTCTATATTCTAGATTGGTGGACTAACTGAGTTCCAGTCTCCTCTGTTCCACTCAAAACATTGTCCAAAATATTGTTCGTCACTGTTAATTATTGTTCACTGGATGAGAACCCCAAGAATAAAACTAGATGAATGAACTCAGGACAGAATGCTGAGAGCCCAGCATTGGCCCTGTCCTGCCCCTCTGCACACACACACACACACACACACACACACACACACACACGTATGTCTTTAATGACTGTATGAACTCATATATACATGTATGAGTTTATATACATACATACATGTTCTTTGTTCTGATACAGACAATATGTCCGAAAGGCAGTCGTGAGCAAAATGCCAATGCTCATAAGTCATCGACCAAACCATGACTCTGATTTTGGCTCCTGTCAAAAATAGAATTCCAATCCACTTTTATTAAGCCATCTTTGCTCCTAAGTCATCCCATAGATTACAAGATGGTGAAAATGTCCTTTTTGGAAATAGCAATCTCTTCCGTCCTTTCCTCTGCTCTTGTCCCTCTCTTGTCTCACTTTGGAAAGGTGACATGAGGACATCCACACTGGCATCTACACATGCTCCTCCCCTGCCATCGTCCCTCAGAGCACACAGGAGCAGGGCGTGATCTCAGGGCCGCAGGAGCCATCAGGCCCAGCTGAGCGTACACAGAGCTCTCCGCTGCCAAAGTGGGCTGAAGGCCTTTGAAGCTGCCGCAGGCATGAATGCCCATGTGACGGTGATTGAGGGTGCTCCCAGGTCTCCCAAGCAGGTGATCCCACACAAAGGGATGGGCACTGAGAACAAGGGAGGAGGCAGGCCAGAGCAGTGGCAGAACCTCCGCGGCAAGAGCTTGAGTCGCAGCCTCTCCTTTGGAAGGTTTTATGGCTCCGATTTCTGTTGGAAGGCAACATGGAACCTGTTTCATGTGGAGCAGTCGGTGAGTAAGTGGACACGAGATTCCTCTAGGTTGTCTGCTGCATAAAGGTTGGGCCGCCGCCTGCCCTTTCTGTGTCATGCCCGCATAGTGAGAAGTGATGATTAGGTTCTCAGATACGCATAGGCCAGCCTCAGTGTTTCCTGAGCTGCAGCCCAACTCCTGTGGTGCCAGCTTGTCTCCTGAAGTTCACGTGCTGGGAGCTGAATTGTCAGGTAACAGCCTTGAGAGGTGCCACCTTTAAGATCTGACGAGGTCCTAAGAGCCCTGCCTGCAGGTGGACTGGTCACCATGGAGTGTGCTGCTGAATGCAGGAGTGGGTCCCTGATTAAACAGGGTGCAGCTAGCTCCCCTCTCTGTAGGCTTACCTTCTTGCCCTTCCTCACAGAGGCCAGTCCCCTGACCTTGAACTTCCCAGCTCCAGAGCTGTGAGAAATAGATCTGTTTGTAGGTCTCCAGTGTCCCAACACATGGGACATCAACGCAGGACAGCAAACCTAAGAGAGAAGGAATGAAAGGGACAAGAGACACAGGGAGTGACAGCAAGACAGGAATTCTGATCAAGCTGCAAATTTTTATTGTTCTCACGGGTATTTATGCTGAGGGAATGAGGGGTATGATGAGACACAGGCTGGTTGGCTGTGTTTTTCTTTTGGGCTCCTGATAAGGTGCAAGTTCACGCCAGCGGGAAGGTGAAATCCCGGAAGAGAAGTGGGGGCGGTGCCATAGGCAGAACTATCAGCCGGGAGTGGGGAGGGGCCCAATCCGGGAATCCGTCAGCCGTCAGCTGCAGGGTGCCTGAGTCAGCTGCAGGGTGTTTGCGCAGGGGAGGCAACCGCAAAATATTCCCTGGGCTGCTGCTTATCATAAAGGTCAGAACGTCCTCAGAATGAGAACTGACACTCCAGGTCTGAGATATTCTGTTAGGACAGCACAAACTGGGCCAAGACCCCCGGTCTTGTGGATCCATCGGTTGGCGTTAAAACCATCTTTTCTACTCCTGTCTATTGTCATGCCGAGAATGTTTTAAAGTTGTTCTTCAAGTTTATTTCTTCAAAAAGAGCTCTACTGGTTTCGTTGTTGTTGTTGTTTGTTTTTAAGTCTCATAAGAAATGCTCATGCAAAAATGATCAACTTAATTCACTAAGAAGAGTCGCTCGGAAGACCTTTGGTCTTTTTGCAAAGCATTGCAAGTGCCTTCTCTGCTGTTAGGGAACCCCTGTATTAACGAGAGGGAGAGGACCTTGGGTTTTAAATAACGGGAAGAGAATCGCTAACGGCTTGAAACACATCAGGAGCTCATTGGTCTTGCCTCAGCCGCTTGTTCTCCCTCAAGCTCTCTACTCTGTTCTCCTTTGGTTTTTTTCCACGTGCCACTGGCCCTGCTCCTGGGGGTTCCCCAGGGCACCTTCGCATGGACTTCAACACCATGCAAACCTCAACAAGGTCCCCGCTCAGTGGCTTCCCACAGGGCCACGAAGTCCTGGGTGCGGGGGCTCATGGCTCGTGTGGCAGACCTGTGCCGGTGCCCGCAGGAGCAAGAAGCTCCGATAAGCCAGGCATCTCTCACACGCCCAGCTCCAGAGCCAGAGGTGCGGGTGGAAGCAAGATGCAGGGACAGACGCGGAATCAGCTCCTGCTGACTCTAAGGAGGAAGAGTGGGGGACACAGTTGTCCAGTAATCCCTGCATTTTTAACCTCAAGTGAAATCCTGCATTGACTTTTCAGGTACAAGGAAGCATGGCTTGGTGTGTGGCTTGTGGCAGTTTGAAAACAAATTGAATTAGTTATCCATATTCCAATATTGAGAAATCTCACACCAAAACGCAAGCATAGCCTGGCTCCTCTTGGAGAAACAGAAGACGTGGCAGACAAGGCACACTCCCTCGTGGCAGCAGTGGCTGGCAGTGGGGCAGGAGGCAGACCCACACCAGTCTGCCTGAGGCCCACAGTCCAGCATCACTCTTTATGGGGCAGCTTGACCATAGAGGGTCTTGGACCTGTGACCTCAGCTTAGGTCTGTAGGGTCTTTGGGCTCCTGTAAGCAAAACCAGTGAGAAATAGCATGCGCCCATTTGGGATGAACTTATCTGGAAACCCACAAGCATCCAGTCCTCTCTATGAGTGCAGGGGCCTGGTCCCACTGGGGAATCTGCAGACTGGGATCACAGACTCCTCTATGGTCATCAGTGCTGGGTTCTAAGTTTACAAATTAGCTCATCTTTATCTTTACAGATGATTGTGGGTGGTAACTCTAAAATCAGCCTCTGACCTCCCAACCCCCCGACCAACAGTGAATACAAATTGAACTCCTGTGCTTCATTGGCCTCAGGCAAAGCTTTACAGCTCTGGCATTTTTGAGCTCTGAAATCTACATATTTCCAGTATAAATGTGGGCTCTTATTTTTAGCCTGCACAGAATTGCCTCCATGGGTAAACATGCGGCTGGATTGTGCAGATCATTCCTTAAGTGTGTCTGTAAAGTCCCTCTTATCAGTTGTTTCTCTGTAATGAATATTCTCACTTGAAAGCAATAATTAGGCATCTATAAAAAGCAGCGGTGCACACTGTATGTAGGAATTTGCACTCTGGTAGTATACTGGGGACTGTTGGTGGGGTGGCAACGGTGAGAGGGTGAGGGGTCAGGATTGGAGAGAATTTGAAGTGCAGCCTGTCAGCCAGTCCCACAGAGAGCTATGCAGCAGAGGTGGCCTGTCCACATCGTCCCTGACTGAGGCAAGGGACTCAGCGCTCTGCATTACCCCAGGGTCAGCTGCTGGAAGCCATCGACTGCCACCACTCCTGGTGGCTGGGATGTAGTGTCCTGTCCTATAGGAGGACCTGGGCAGCATGTCAGTATCTGCTGCAGTGCCCACAAAGCACATTTTATTTCTGATTCTTTATTCTTTAATAGCTCATCCTATCAACTGAGCAAGCCTCTTTTGGCTATAATTCTGTGACAAAGAAAGCTGTTAATAGAAGCAAAGTATTTAGAACAGCTTCTGAGAAATGCTGTCTGCTTAATAAGCATTAGCTATTAATGTGATTTACATTTTTCGTGTATTCACTTAAAAATGAATTGATGATCATTGTCTACCTACGAAGCCCTGTGAGAGGCCTGAGAGCTGGCTCAAGTTTCATCCACAGGAGCATGGGAAGTGGATTAGGAACCAGATCAGGGAGGGTCAACTGAGTCCCTCCCACCACATCCCCAGCTGAGCTCAGGCACAAGACGGTCCTTAACATTATAAATTCTGGGGTTACATGACAATTAATTGATTGTTTTCTGCTTGTTTGCTTGTTTCATTTCTTTCCATTTCTAATTGGAGATGAACTTGTCCCAAGCGTGGTCACTGGGAGAGAACAGGGATGGGGACTGCACATGCCACCAGGTGGCAATCAATGACTTAATCACACACTTGGTTAAACTGCAGTTCTCTCTACTGCTATTTCTGTCACTAACAGTAAAATCAACAAGATCATTTCACTCTGTGTTTCACGGGAGCTTCTTGATGCACAGTGTCTTATTTAATCTTTAAATGTCTTTGCTCACTTTCTAAATGGCTAAACACACAATTATCACCTAACCTAGCCATTGTGTACCTCGGTATTTATCTCAAAGAACTAAAGACTTAGGTTCGCACAAAACCTTGCACACAAATGCTTATGAAATCTTTATTCATAATAACCAAGAACAGCAATCCAGCCCAGATTTCCTTCAAGAGCTAAATAAACAAACTGATAATCCATGCAATTGTATTCTGCTCAGCAATAACAAATACGGTTCTGTTGATAGAACAACACTCTGGGTGAATTATGCTCAGTGAACAAAGTCAGTCTCAAAGAGTTACACATTATGTGATCTCACTTATGGGACACTCTGGAAATCACAAAGATGTGGAGGACTAGTGGTTTCCAGAGTGGAAGAAGTGGATCAGAAACCCCACTATACATTAGGATACATTTCTCAGAAATATCAAATTCCTTGCTTTTTCCTGACACCTAGTACATCATAGCAGGAGGCTGTGGTAGAGGAAGGTGATCACCCTACGGTGACTGGGAGGCAGAGTAGAGAGGAGGAAGGAGCTGGAGTCTCCACTTTCCTACAAGGGCACACCCCAGTGGCCTCACTTCCTCCCACTAGGTCCAGCCCCTGAAGCTCCACCCACCTCCCATTAGCGCCACAGGCTGGGGAGCCACCTTCAACATCTGGGCCTTTGTGGAACACTTGAGATGCAAACTATAGCATGAATCATGATCACTAATGATGGTTGTGGATCATGTCTATATATCTAGTGAAAGACATTAGTAAAAAAGTGAAAAACTTGAGTCTATTCTATTGCTATTTCAGAATATGAAAAAAATGAAAACACAGTGGTAAAATGTTTTATGATAACAGCATTTGCATACATTACTTATGCTATAGCAGGTATATTAATATTAAAAAATCCATACCAAATTTTGAAAACAGTCATTTGCTTAATTTAATAAAGTTAGCAAAAAAAAAGCTAAAGGCATAAAGTTGTTTTATAAAAGTAAAAATAACAATTGTAGGAGTCATCTTTATGGATTGCGTTGGATGTTAAAACATTTCGAATTGGGAAAAAGCAATGAATGTGCGTGATGTAACTGTACAGGCCTTGACAGGTAGGAAAGATGGAATTTAGAACAGAAGCAGCAGATAGAATCATTTATTCTGGCTAGGGGTGAGGTCATTTGGATAAAAGAGATCATAATCAGATCATGTGATGATGCCATTACAGAGGGTCTATTGCTGGGACCATAGACTCAGAGCCCAGGATGACATAAGATGTTGGAAAAGTTGCCAGCAGCCCTTCCTTGGGGAGAACAATCCCAAGGAATATTTACAGGTTCAGATTTTGTCCCATTTAAAAATGTCCTGTCAACAAGCCACCAGACCAAATGGAGAAGACTCTGAACATTGTAGGACAATAAATCCCAGTTTTCTTTGGAATGGGATACTTGCTACTAGAAATAGTAAATTATTTCCACAGTGGATGTTCTAGTTAGCTTTTGCATGACTGTAACCAAAAGACCTGAGAAGAACAGAAAAAAGAAGAAAAAAGTTTATCTTGGCTCCTGGTTTCAGAGGTTCTATCTGTGGTTGACTGATTCCATAGCTCTGGTCCCAGGTGAGGCAGAACATCATGGGGAAGGAGATGGCAGAGGAAGCAACTCAGGAGATGACCACCAGGAAACAGAGAGAGAGCTCTGCTCACCAGGGACAAAATATAAACCACAAAGTCACACCCAAGTGACCCGCCTCCTACAGCCACACCTTACCTGCCTACAGTTACACTCCATTAATCCATATGAATGCATCAATCCACTGATTAGATCAAGGTTCTCAAATCGTTTTGCCTCTGAAAATTCTTTCACTCTCTCATACATGAACTTTGGGGGGAACACTTCATATTCCAACCATAACAGTGGACATTTCATAACAGGGACGTGTCAAAATGAGATATGTAGAAGCTTAGATGGTGCATATGAGGAAGGATATGTTTTCCAGTTGCTTTGCAGGTAGAGACTGAAGCTGCAGGAGGACTCTTTCTCAGAGTGGTGGCTTACTGAGGGAATTCACTGAAATTCGACATGGGGTAATAAAATAAACATAGAAACACAGAAATTCAGAAGACTTGAAAATAGAACTAGCAATAGTATGTTAGCACCCCACCAACAGTGCCAGCAGCTGGTGGTAGGGTTCACAGCCAAGAGAGGGGGCAACCCAGGCAGAAAGAGAGAAAAGCACTGTAAATAAATTTGGCAAGGGAGAACCTGTGAACAGAGAAGCAATCTGATCTTAACGCATCTGGAGATAGTACAGAGAGATGTCGGTTGAAACGTGCTCAGTGTCTCTTTGCAGGTGAGTGGAGATGGGAGGCCAGAGGCATTTTGAAGCAGTCATGCCACAATTTTTGCGCTGGAAGCCTAGGAAGACATAAGATGTATTGCCAGACTGCCACACAAATGCCTGCTATGGGGTTCAGAGTGCACCAAATGTGATAGAAACAGGCACAGAGAGGACTGTGCCCAGGAGGGTCAGGCTGGGGCTACTGAGGTGAGAGAGCCTCGCTTTCTCTGTTTCTGGAAGTTCATGGTACCAGCCAGAGAGAATCCAGCAGTAAGAGAGGTGGGCACATTTGCACTTGAGGTCTTATCCTAGGAAGACCATGCTCATGAGTGGTGGCATGTGTGAGACGGGTGGAGAGTTCATTGCCCACCCTGCAAATGGAGTTCAAAGGAAGCTCCTGGAGACCCAGATGTGCAGCAGAGATGGGCACAACATCAGGGGATGCGAATCTGATCTCTTTGAAGTAAACATCACCTGACAAAGTTTCAAAGGATGGTCATAACTAAACACCAGCTCTGGAATTTTCTGTTTAGAACCCCGCATCAGCCCTACTCTGGGAATGCATCAATCTAGTCAGCTCAGAGAACACTGCAATTTTCAGTACATCCTAGTCTGTCCTACCTTATACTAGTGGGACGGGAACCTGAGAACTATTATAACCACCTCAGTTCCAGGTCACTCCAGGTCAGCTGGGAGAGTAACATCAAGAAGGAGGTTCTAACAATTCCAAGTCCTTGTTCTAAGGGTACACAGGCCAAGAAGAAATGGATTTGTCTACCATTTTAACCACCTCAGTGGAGACAAGCTATACAAATTTCATTAAGATTTTTTTAAAATATTTTTTTCATTTTTTGTGTTATATGTGTATGTTTTCTTGCTGTGCTGATTGGTTAGAGAAGATATGTATACAGATATTTACATTTTCCTTAATTTTCAAGATTTTTTTAACCTGTTTGTTATCTAGCCTTGTATTGTCTTTGGAGTTACAGATTTTTTGTGGGTTTGTTTTAGTTTGATATTTTGCTTATTTGTTTTTACCTTATTTTTCTTATTATTACTCCTTTTCTCCTTCCTTACCCATCTAATAGTAAAATTATCTTGTTTCCTCATCCTTTCTCTCACTTGATTTTTTTACATTTGTTTTGTAATATTCCTTCTTTACCTGCTTCCTGCTTCACCTGCTTCCTCTACTTTTCTTTCCCTCTCCTCACTTCTTGAACATTTTAAACATCTTTGCCTTCTTACTCCATTTTTTTTCATGCAGTATGTAATTTTACTATATTTTATGGCTATTTACTTTATCTAATTACTGTGACCCATCATTCATATTTTTGCTGTTATTACTTCTGTGGATGGTATAGTTAATACCTGATGTTTACTTTAATGCTAGCTCTAATTCCCAGCTATTTATTGTTGGTACTGAAGTTATATACTGACCTCACAATTTCTATGTGGTAATTAGTGTCAAAGATGTCATATTAGACATCAGATGTTTACTTTAATTCTGTATATTGGTTTCCACTATTGTTGCTATTGCACACTTCTTCTTTCTCTAAAAGTTCTGGGAATCCATTGGGACACTACACGTTCATAGGCTAGAGACTCTGGTGCTGAGATATACCCCAAACTCAACCAAATGACAGTAAACCTCAATCCAGAAAAAAATCTAGCTCCACCAAAGCTCCAACAATACTATAACTAATAGAATAGGGGAGACAGACTCCCCTAACCAATGAACAGTCCCCAAGTAGAAATGGCTAGAAGGGGACCTCCAGTTCCATTCCTGGACATCTACTCATATAGCAAAACCAGAAGGAGTTTCTAAGAAAATGGTTTAGAGGAATCCATAGTGTCACAAAACCTCTCCAAGAATGAATTAATTCAGCAGCTCTACAGCTGAATTGAGTGGCATTGGGGATTGAAATTAACACTGAGACTATGCCAAGACTAGATGTTGAAGCTATAATACAACAGCAACACCATACTTACTATAAAAGAGATAGTTGTGCACCAAAGGGCACACTCATCAAATAGAAGGAGGAATCATGTCAATACATGTACATGCTGAAGATCTATGAAAATATGACAAAACAAGCAAATATATCATCACCCAATACTTACAATCACTAAACAAAGGAACCCTTCAATATGAAAGTGGATGAAATTCTAGAGAAAGTCTATAAAGATTAATTGGTAAAATGTTTAATGTTTCAAAGTTCTGAGAAATTAATTGAGAGCAACACAGTAGGTGAAGGACTACTTCAATAAAGAGATAGAGATTCTGAAAGGAAAACAGTCAGAAGTTTTGGAATAAAAGACAATGAATCAAATACAAAATCCACTTGAAAATATCACCAACAGATTAAATTGCATAGAAAATAGAGTTTCAATCCTTGAAGACAGAACTTTAGGACACAGATACAGGTATATGAACTTGAACACTCCTGTGCAATAAAGGGGGGGGGAAGGACCATAATCAGAATATACAGGAAATTCTTGGACAACATCAAGAGAAAAAAAATTACATCATTTGGATAAAAGAGGGGATGGAGGCAGAGGATAATAGCATTAAGAATCTTTTCAGTGAAATAATATCAAAAAATGTTTTCTTAACCTTTGGAATGAGGTATACATTCAAATACAAGATGCATATAGAACCCTAAACAGACAAGATCAAAAACAAAATATCTCTCCAGGTACATCATACTCAAAATGTCTAACATATAGAATAAGAATAGAATATTAAAAACCTTAGGAGAAAAATGTCATATCCTATTTGGAGTTAAAGTCAATAAGCCTTACTTCTGATTTCTCAGCTCAGACTCTAAAATCCAGGAGAGCTTGATATTAGATAACCCAAGCTCTGAAAGGAAACATTTGCCAGCCAAGAGCACTATCACTAGCAAAGCTATATTTCAGAATCTAAGAAGTAATAAAAACTTTCTACAATATGGATAAACAAATACTAAGTCAGCAATACTGAAAATCCTTAAAGAAATATTACACAAGGAGGAACTCAAACAAATCCCAGAGCTGTCAAATGGATGGAGCTCTTTAGGACAGCAATTAAGTAAAGAAAAATTAAGACGGAATTAAATATATAAAACAAATCAAAATCAATAGAAGACAGTAAGCATTTCTCCATAATAACTCTGAGTATAAATTGTCTCAATGCTCCAGTTTAAAGACAAAGATTAGAAAACAGATAGAAAAACAAGACCCCTTATGTGCTGTTTGCAACAAAGTTATCTTATAGGCAAAGACAACCATAGACTGAATGTAAAAGGATGGAAAAGATATTATATGTGAATGAAGTAAAAAAAAAAGACAGAAGTAGGTATTCTCATATCTGAAAAAGCAGATTTCAATGAAAAATTAATCAGAAGAGACAAGTTACTGTATCATGGTAAATGGAACAATTCAACAAGAAGAAATAACAATACTAAATATTTATTCCCCAAATGTCAGTGCACCTAACCACATACAAAAACACTTATTAACATAAAGGTCCAGAGAGACCTCAAAATAATAGTACTTATTGATTTCAAAGTACTCTTTCACCACTAGACAGGTTTTCTATACATAAAATTAGTAAAGACAGTTATGACTTTAATAATAGTATAAGTCAAATGAGTCTGACATCTATTAAAAATTTTATTCAACAAGAGTTGAATTCACTTCCTTCTCAGCAGCTCATGCAAATTTTTCCAAAATAGACCAAATTCTATGTCACAAAATAAACAAAATAAAACAACAACAAAATGTAATCCCATGCACCTTATCAGAACATTATGGAATGAAAGTAGAAATCAACAGCAAGAAAAATTATAGAAACCACAGAAACAAAAGGAGATAAAATAACATTCCTTTAAACAAGGAATGAATCATAGAAGAAATGAGAGAGAAATTCCAAAATTTCTGGGATCAAATAAGAATAGCGATACCACATATCAAAATATCTGGGACACTGTAAAGGTGGTTCTAAAGGGAAAATGGATAGCATCAATTGCCTACATTAAAGAGACAGAAATATCCAAATAACTAATCTAATGCTCCATCTCGAGACCATAGTAAAGCAGGGACAAATTATTACAAAATATAGAAGACATGAAATAATTAAGATCAGAGCTGAAATTAATTACCTCGAGGACAAAAAATACAAAGTATCAATGCAACGAAGAATTGATTCTTTGAAAAGATAAACAAGGTTGATAAACCCCTAGCCAAACTCACCAAAGAAAGTGAGAAAAGACCCAAAATTATAAAATTAGGGATGAAAAAAGAGATATCACCCTAGACACTTTTGAAATCTAGCGGATCATTTAGGACAAATTTGAAAAATTATATTATAATAAACTGGAAAATATAGAAGGTATTGACAGATATCTAGACACTTATGATATACACAAATGGAAACAAGAGAATAGATAAAACCTAAACAGATCAATATGAAGCAATGAGATGGAAGCAAAAATGTAAAGGCTTCCAAAAAGGAAAGCTGAAGATCAGATAAAGTTTCAGCTGAGTTTCAGAATGTTAAAGAAGAACTAATACCAATCCTCCTCAAATTATTCCATGAAATAGAAAGGGAGGGAATACCCACAAATTCATTCTAAGAAGCCAGTTGCAGATTATAAGATCAACACATGAAAATTAATAGCTTTGCAGTACTCCAATAATGAGTCTGCTGAGAAAGAAATCAAGTTTTTCCATTCAGAAGAGCTTCACTAATTGGGAATAACCCCCCACTAAGAAGGCAAAAGACCTCTATAACGAAAATTATAGAACACTGAAGAAAGAAATTGTAGACCCCACAAGATAAAAAGACTTCCCTTGTTCCTGGATAGAGAGAATCAATATTGTCAAAATGTTCATATTACCAAAAGCAATCTACAGACTCAATGCAAAGCCCATCAAAATATCAATTATCTTCTTCATGGAAGTAGGAAAAAAGTCCTAAAACTCATGTAAAGAATTAAAGACCCAGAGTAATCAAAGGAATCTTGAGCAATAGGAAAGAGACTGGAGGCAAAACAATACCTGATCTCGAATTATGCTACAGAGCTGGAGCAACAAAAACTGCAGGGTCTAACATAAAAACAGACATGAGGTCCAGTGACTTAGATAGAAGATGCAGAAAGAACCCCACATAAATACACTCACCTATTGCATGACAAGGTTGCCAAAAACATATGTTGGAGAAAAGACAGCCTTTTTAACAAATGGCGCTTGGAAAACTGAATATCCAGATGTAGAAGAATTAATCTAGATCCCTACCTCTTGTCCTGCAACAAAGTCAACTCAAAGAGACCAAAAACCTAGAAATCAGAGACCAGAAACTCTGAAAACGCTAGAAGATTTCAACATGAGGTCAACACACCAACATATTGGTGCAAGACTGACTTCCTTAACCAGACTCCTAAAACTCAAGAAATGAAACCAAGAACCAGTAAGTGGGACAGTATCAAACCAAAAGTTTCTGCACAGCAAAGGAAACAAAAGCTTGAAGAGAGATCTTTCTCTGCTGCTCCTCCAACAGGGAATTGATCTTCAGAGTGCACAAGAATGTGAAAGGCTTAATACCGAAACGTTACCCAAACAATACATGTACAAAAGAACTGAGCAGAAAGTTCTCTACTAAGTACATGAAAAAGATATTCAACATTCCTAACAATCAGAGAACAGAAAATCAAAACTAAACTGAGATTTCATCTCACTGCAGTTATAATGGCAATCTTCGAGAATGCAAATTGCAATAAATTTTGGGAAGGATGGGGGGAAAATGTGCACTCAAATTTTGTGGGTGGGACTGCAGAGGAGTAAAACCACTTTGGAAAGCAGTATGGAGATTTCTCAAAAAGCTAGAAATGGAACAACCATATGACCCAGCTATCCCACTTCATGGTATTTATCCAAAAGAACTAAAGTTAGCACCCTGTAGAGACTCAGTCGCATCAATATTTATAGCAGTGCAATTCACAGTAGCCAAGTTATGGAACCAGCCCTGGTGCCCATCAACAGATGAATGGATAAAGAAAATGTGGTGTATATACACAATGAAGTTTCATTCAGCTGTAAAACGAATGAAATTATGTCATTTGCTGGTAAATGGATGTAAATTGAGAACATTATGTTTTGTGTATTATACCCATCTTGGAAAGTCAAAGGTTGAATGTTTTTCTCTTGCAGAAGCTAGAGAGTGAGTGAGAGAGAGAAAAAAGAGAATAATTTTAAAAACTGTATATCAGAGGGTGATCTCACATAAATAGGCAGGAAAGCAATAAAAGATAGGAACAGGATTGAGAGGGTTGGTGGAGCAAAGGACATGGGAATGAGCTGGGACTGAAATCTGCCAAACCATGCTAAGCCCACATATGAATTCACCACGATGAGCCACTTAAACATACATAGAGTGTAATAAACATGTAATTATAACACACTAATTTAAATAACAGGAACGATAGTCGGGGGGAGATCAGTAGAGTAGAGGAAGCAGATCTGGGAAGGAAGGACTAGAGGGACAGAAAAGGTGCTGAGAAAAAAATTGCTCCAATTCCGTCAAGTGCACGTACAGATACGGCATAGGGAGTCCCAGCTTCACGTAGCTACGATGCACCAGTGAAAAAGACACAGAGCAAATCAGGCCTCTCTTAATACTTGAGGGTTGTTAGAGGGGTAAATTCAGTGCATGCTGTCTTCAAATATTTGAAATTTTAAGATTTTGCCCATTGGGGTAACAATTTAGCCTTGCTGTCTCCATGAAAGCACAGCATTTAGCAAATGAGGTCAGAGTGAATTTGAGATGGAAGACTTTAAAGGACATCTAACTCTCAAATGATGTCAGCACACTGTCATTTGTGTGCTTGTTTCTGTCAGGTGATTCAGTTTATTTAAAAGACTGTAATGGACAGGAGAGCATTGCACGGATTCCTGGGGTTTCGGCCGAGGCAGGCCTTGTGCTCTGCTCGCATCTGAGCGAGCACCCGTCTCCTGGAGCTTCCTCTGAGAGCTCTCTCACAGCTTTTCATTACATGCCGTGCGTTGTCCTCCTCTGGGGCCACCCTGCTGTGCATTGAGGTCTGATTCCCCCAACTGTGGGTGACTCGCACCCGTTGGCCACCCTTCTCCGTCCAGCCCTCCGGTCTCCCCCAGCCTGTGGTGAGCACTGGTCTCCTCGGGACTCCCGCCAGATCCTTCTGGTTCTCCTCCAGGCGTGCGTGAGGCCACGCGGCCCTGGCCTCTCCGTGGCCGGCTCCTCCACTCCGCGCCCTGGTCTCCAGCTCCAACAGCAGCAGCACGTCTTGCAGGACCGGAGCTCACCCTCTTCAAAGTTTAACACTCAACACCGACTAAGGTCATCTCAGGACTCAGACTGTTTTCTTCTTCATGAGCAATTTAATAACTTTGAAACGAGTGAAAACATTAAGTGTATCATGCAGTTTAAAACGTTGTCTTGAGCAGTGGATGATGGGGACACATTCTGAGAACGGTGTATTAGGGTGGCTTTGTCACATAGAATATATGTTTACGAACTAGAAAGGGTCCTGTGTCAGTAGGTGACAAAGTCACAAGGGCTTTCATCACCTCTGTGGCCCGCCATTCACCAGCACACGGTTATGTGGCACGTGACACTAAGAGATTTAAGGTAGTTTAAATTGCAAATTTTATCAGCTTTGCAGAAGTAATACTAAGGTTTGTAAGTTAAACTTAAGTTTAGGGAAAACATGAGCTTTGAAGTTTTGTTGTAATGTATTGAAATATCATTTTAAAAACAGCTAGGCAAACATAATGTCTATCTGCACAAAAGCTGCATTTGGGATAATGAAATTCACCCAAATGCAGGGTTGAGAAATTACTTGAATCAGTGGATGCAGAAATTCTCCTGATGTGTGTTTAGGAATGGGGCAGTGAGACAGAGCTCCATTGGTTGAGAATCACAATGGCTAGGAACTAGACATGCCAATAGCACCCCTGAGGGATTTCCAGAGCATAGTCTGAGTAAAGAAAACCAGGAAACACCAACTATATAATGCAGCAGCACAATGTGAATTGAAGACATACACCATTAATATATGTTTCCCAAGAAACATCACCCAAGAACATGGATCAATCACATCTGGGGGAGACACAGTGCAGGCATGTTTAGTGGAGACACAGATCAGGACAGAGACTGGAAAAGGCTTCAGAGAAAGATCTCTGCATGAATGCACAATATTTATGTGCTGTTGACTGTGGATTAGCTAGAATTCTGCGCTACCTGAGTTCCAAAAAAGGAAAACCCCAGAACATGAAACTCCAATTAGCACACAATTCACTTCCATTTACATAAGGGCCTTTAATTAAGTTTTTCTACTGCAGGTGTGAAAATATTTGGCAACAAAGTCTTGCAGAATCATCCAGCTCAGAGGATTGCTTTTCTGGGTAACTGTACATCTAAATATAACTCCTCTCCTGTGCTGCGCCATTATTAGGATCTGATCATTATAAGAAACCCAACGGGAGTCTGCACTTGCAGGTGGGCGACTGCAGATTAGATTCTGTTTATAAAATGCTGCTGCTTTCCCCCATTTTGAAGACTAACTTTGGAAGAAAGGATTGGCTCTCTGTGCTTTAACTGAAGCAATTAATTCCTTTGGGCTCATTTCCCATTCGTCAAAGCATTAAGGACTGTGACGTTTTGATAAGACCGATTGCTGCAGAAGGCTCTTGTTTCTGTGTTCTGACATGTCCAGTTCTTCTCTGGGGTAAACTGTACCTCAGCAAATAGAAGTCAGACTTCCACGACCCTTGGAGGGGAAAGCGCGATCATCTGTCTAAGGGGCCCCTCGTGCGGGTGGAAGGGAACAGCCTCTAATGAAGACGCGTAGCTGGGGGCACAGAAGGTGAAAGAACTGCTCACTGAGAAAGCTGATAGGCTCAAGTTCCAGCCTGGGTCACACATGTCGCAATGTACAGATTCCAGGGGTCCTGACTTAGGGTGGTTCAACTTGCAAATTCCCCACTCCAACATGGTGTCAAAATCACATGCATGTAGCAGAAAATGTACTTTCAAATTTTTGAATTTTGATCTCATCCTGGGCTGGTGATATGTGCTATGACAGTCCCAAGCCGCTGGAATGACAGAGGGAGTCACAGCTCCCAACCTGGCGAGGGGAAGCAGCTCATGTCCTAGCTCATTGTCACCACATCTTGGGCATGGATATTCAATAGTTTGCTGGTGTGTTTCGTTTTTGTCCTACTGTTTGCTTTTGTGCTAGATGCCAACAAGGGTGCCCTGCAAGGGACACTGCACTGTTAACCACCTGCAGTCCCCTCTGCCTGCTCACAGGCTGCCTTTGGTGCCATTTAGAGCAAAAGCAACGGAAACCAGGGGCCCAGGAAGCACGTGTGTGTGCAAAACCCTGGAGGGTCGCATCTGCCTGAGCAGAGCACTCGATCTGTGTGCGAGCTAACGGCGAGAAAGCCACAGGCTGCCCCTGCACTTGAACTCCTGCGCTCAGTTCCTCAAAAAAAAAAAAAAAGCAACTTGCAGATGAAGCAGATCATGTAGGGGGAGTAGCTGTCTCAGGATGTGATAACCATAGTTTAGAAGCAAAAAATTCTAATTGTGATTTCTGGTACCCATCCCTTAAACAATTGTGGAAACGCTCTTGGTATTTTTTTAAGGTAAGCAATTGCTTCATAACATGAAGCAAATTAAAACTCTTTGTAATGAACTTTACAGGGAAAAGATTACTTTAGCAAGTGACCTAAAAATTTATTTTGGAAAAAAAATTTTTTTTCAGTCAAAATTTGGGAAGAATCAGAGGCATTAAAAATCTGAGCATGCTTAATATCCCTGGTTGCAAGCAGGTTAGATTTATTCAACTTGCTGAGTAAATGGGATATTAAGAAGTGTTCATAGAATATATCTTGGGGATCAAAATGAAGTCATTCTTTTAGTCCCACATGATATAATGAAATTCATGACATACATTAAAGATTAATATATGTATATATTTGTTTTGACTCAAAATGCAAGAGACAGCACATGGATTAGCTTGACAGGTATAAAAAGAAATTGTGTTCAGTTCACTCAGGCGGCAGACACAAAGACAATTATTAAGAGAAGTGAAGAAATTCTAGGCAGTAGAGTTCCTAAAAAGCACTGATTGACAGGACACCAGCAACCAGGACGCAGAAGGGCTCACTGAGACCAGCTCCCAGTGGGGCTGACCCTTCCCTGCCTCCGGTCCTCCACCAGATTCTGGGTCGGAGCTCTGAGAATTCGAGGGACCCAGCATCAGGAACAAGCAGTTTCAGCTCTCCCTCTCCCTGTGGATACTCCAGATGGAAATGTGTGGAGGGTCCAGACCCAAAGCCCAAAAACGAAGCACCAGAGGAAGGAAAACCAACCTGACCAGGCAATGTGCAGGGAATTAGGAGGATTAACATCTGGTCCCCGCCATGCACGCTAAGTCAGAATCTGGGTTCAAAAGCACCACATAAAACCATTTCAAGAGAGCATACAAATCTAGATGTTCCTATGAAGGCTCCCAGTTTTGAATTTCAGGAACTAATTTAAAATTTTTCAGCCAGCGTGATGGATCCAGACCACAGGTAAACTCTGCACCTTCTATAGAAGAGGCTTTGTTTGTTTGTTTGATTTTTATCTTATAAAAGTAAAAATGAAGTTTGCACTAGCAGTTTCATTAGGGGGTTGAAAGTCTCAGACGCCACAACTCACCCTCTCCCAGAAAGCCACTGTACAGCGCCACCTCTGTCCCACATCACCCTTGGATTCCCTTCCATGGAAGCCCACAGCTCCTGGTTGTCTTCTCGTCCCCTGGGGCTGCCTGACTCCTGGATTTTGCCTGTGTTCCCATGAAGTGTCAGTCTGGTTAGCCAGCTTCTCTGTGTCCACTCAAATGTATCCAGGAAGTGGACTGAAATTTGTGCTGGGCAGGTGTTTGTGGTATGTGTTTTCTGGACAATGCAGGAGCTGTTGGTTTAAGCCATCTGAGATGACTGGACTCCGTGTAACTTTGAGAAGCCATGTAGGAGGAGACTGTAGGACAGCTGACAGGCAGAACTTACCATCTCTCATTCGGCGATATTGTATATTATTCAGCCCACATCATAAATGCAGGGAATGAGCTGCATCATATAATAAAGATAGTCTTGGCCACACACTCATGGAGATTTGGGTTCTAACATGACGGTCGACCTAACCATTTATTTTCTAAGTGACCTAGAACACATCTCTTCCCTTCTCTGCTTCCATGAAATATAAAATCACATCCCAAAACAAAAACACCACCACCACCAAGAACAACAAAAAAAACCTCAGCTAGAAAAAGTCAATGCGTTCCAAAACCTGTCGGCTACAAACGGGTTTGGTCAAGTTCTAGCATATTTCCGCAATGCTTGTATTACCATTTCAATATTTATATTGAAAGATCACTTTGAAACCTTAATAGTTATTTTTGAGTGAATTTCTGGGTGGTGGCTGTACATATCCAAGTGACATATATCGACATGCCCTGGTGTGTTTTTCAGGTTCCATCAGGAAGAAAGGGAACATTAAAAGAAGGTCAGTGTGAGGGGGTTGTTTTACCCAGCTTTTTTGCCACTGTGACCAAAAGACCTGACAGGAACAGTTTTAGAGGAGGAAACGTTTATCTGGGACTCACAGTTGCAGAGGTCTCTGTCCCTAGATGGTCACCTCCATTGCTGGGCCCCAGTGAGGCAGAGGAGTTGGCACCAGCAAGCTGAGAGAGGCTCTGCTCACCAGGGACAAGGCGTGCACCCCAAAGGCACACCCCCAGTGACCCGCCTCCTCCCACCACACCCCACCTGCCTAGAGCTTACCACCCAGGTAAGCCAGGTGTTGATGCACTGGCTAGGTGATGCCTCTCGTAATCCAGTCACTTCCACTCTGAACTTTCTCCCATTGCCCCCACGTGAGCTTCTGGGGTACACCTCACAGCTAAACCGTAAGAGGGATAGACTTACAAGTCACCCAGGCCTGGACTCTGTGTACACCATGCCTCGCGAGGCCCACAGGACTGAGGGAGGGAGAGCTTCTGGGAACGTGGGGCAGAGCAGCCACGTCCGCCTCCAGGGGACTTCCCCGGAGAAGTCAGGGAGTGATCTCTGACCACGCGCCCTCCCCGCCTCATCCACCTGTGGGTTGAGAGCCCCAAGGAAGACAGAGCCTGGAAGCCCCCTGAAGTGCCTTCTGGTTGGCCTCCCAGGGCAGAGGGCAGAGGGCAGAGGGCAGGATGCAGAAGCGGGGAAGGGAGGGGAGGAAAGAGCAGGGTCCACAGGGACGGGACTGGGAGGCGTGTGACTGCTGCTCTGACCTCGGGGTCACCCTCTCTTTGGAAAACGGCAGAGGAACCAATGTCAAAAATATGGCTGTATGAAACAGACTGTTCGCACAGTGTGATCAAAATAATCAAACAAAGACAGCATCCTCACTATCTAATACAGGGTTTCAGATGCCATATTTACAGCCAGTGTTCCCTCGGTTGGGGAAACGCTGGGCTTTGTGATAAGGGTTCTACCTGATATTCCTCGCCCTCGTCTATGGGAGATAAAAGTATGGTAGTGAGTAGCACTTTCACACTATCAGAAAACTTGATCTCAAGTTGGAATATTCCAGACCAAAACATCTGGAAAGAACCGTAACATATCCCAAACAGCTCAGTACTTTTCAGAGAATCATATGGACTCACATGGACTAACAAGGTGCTGTCCTTCCACAAGACATATTGCTTCCTTCATGATGTGAGACACTTTCTGCTTCAATCATATTTGCTTTTTTCCACTAAAATCCAGACAAGCACTGGGCCTTTCTTTCACTTCAGACATTGAGGACGCTTACCTGGAGCTGTTTAGAAGGGATCATATTCGATGATATGCACAAAAAATCCAGCTTTGAGTCCGGGATGAGTAGTTCATAGATATTTATGGGTGTTGTGGCAGGTCAACAAAGTTTTTTTTAAAAAATGCAGGATCCTGCATGCATCAGAATCGATTTAGGTATCGTAGCTACTGTTCCACCTTTCTCCCTCTCAGTGCTGCCGCATCTAAGGGACCCACCTTTCTCCCTCCCAGTGCTGCCACATCTAAGGGACCCGTGAGCACCTGCTCCCAGGCCACACTCCATCACTGACTCCTGACCTATGGGCCCTTCTTTCTGCAACATACACTTGCAAATCCATTTGTACCTCAGGGCCTTTGCACTTCCTGGTCCTCTCTCTAGGTGTCTTTTTCCTGAGATCAAAGTTCAGCCACCTATGACCTACCTGGGAAAAATGTGTCCAACTGACTGCTTTTGTAAATAAAGTTTTATTTGAACCAATCCACACTCTCCAGTGAAGGATGGTCTATGGCAGCCTTCATACCACAGTGTCATTCTGACAGACTGGGTGGCCAGCAAAGCCAGCCATGTTTACTATTTGACACTTTACCAAAATCTTTGCTTAGGGGTCTGAATCTTCACATGATTGATTTTTTTCAAGCACAGGGCTTGAAGTACACCGCCTCCAACAGATGCCTCCCCCAACACCCCATCTCTGTTTCCCACCTCCACGTGAAGCATGGCTTTATAGTGGGATGATCTGATTTGTTGAGTTTCTATGTCACAACCCTTTCCCTTCCCACACATACTGAGTCAAAATGAAGAAAACGTTTTAGACCAAAACGCATGTCCAGGCCGTATTTAGCCGGCAGCATCCGTGCGCAAGCCCTGGGCCCTGGGGTCCCTCCCGTGCCAGCTCTGCTGGGCTGGGCAGCACCTGGGAGGTCTTGGGCTGGCTCCTGTCAGGAAGGAGCAGAGGGTGAGAAAACGCTGCCAAGTGCCCAGGTTACAGACGGCGACGAAGGGAAGCGACTGCAGATTCTTCCTCCCCAGAAACCCACGTAGAGCACGAGGGTCCAGGTCAAGGTGTGGCATGCGGGGCAGGGCAGGCCAGTTCCTCGGTCTCCCCCCACGCTTGGCGACTTCAGGGGCCATCAGCACACTCAACCCCAACCCAGCAGCCCGGGTCAGCCCTTCCTGCCCGATGCTGCCAGCACCCAGCCTGGCCTGTGCCTGCCATCGCTGGTTCACACTCAGCTCAGCGTCATCTCTCCTGAAAGGCCAGCACGGCCCCTCTGTCCCCCAGTCGCTCTGCATGTTGGGTTTTCTCCAGTCCCGTGCGTGGTGTCCATGGCACACAGTGGGCACCTGGTCAATACTCTTTGAATGGATGATCAGCACGGGCACCAAATGGAGGCAGGTAAAAGCTGGGCCCCACGGAGACCAGAGACCTGCCTGCAGGCATGCAGACACGCACCCGGGTCTCCCCCGCCCAGGGACTCTAATGAGGCAGCATCAACAGGAACTCGCTCCTCTCTGTTCAGAAGCCGCACTGCCTAAAGCCTTCGGCTTCTGCCCGTCGCTTCCCCCTCCGGGAGATTCTGCCCTCATCTATTCTAATAAGTTCTCAGGCAGGAGCACCGGTCACTAAGTCCTGGCCAGGACTGTGGGCAATCGTGCCATTTCTTTAATTACCAGGTCAGCAATGAGTTCTCCTCATTAAAGAAGATATTACAACCAGCTTTCAATTTTGACCTCATGGAAAGAGAGCTCTCCACGGGGTCCAGAAGCTGTGCATCAGCTGGTTTATTCTACTAAGGGAATTTTACCCTCTGTCCCCACTTGTAATTGAGACCACTCTTAATTAAGGGCTGGCCAGCTGGGCAGTAATGGAAACATCACCACTTACCTGGAGAACTCTTGCTTCAGGGTCCTCTGTGCACAGGTGTGTCCAGGCCCTGCCTTCTTGGTACCCTAAGAAAATAGGAAAAAACTGATTTAAGACCTCATGAGGTCAATTGGACTCCCAAAACTTGAGAGAAGTAAATAGAACATGCAAGGGGGCCTCTTAGGGGACTTGCTGCATGGCTCCAGATGCATTATAGAGTTGGGCTTTCTGCCTTTAATAGTAAAAGGACTGAATCATGCCAGTACTATTGGCACAAATGACACATTTTTCCAAAAACTTTTTCAGGAGAAAACTCTCCTCTACAATCACATCTACATGTATATGATAGAGTCCACAGGAGCTTTGAGCTTTAGAAGGAATGGCTACCACTTGCACAGCAATAATGAGAACAGTCGCTTATTTTATTTTTGCATCACAGCACATGAATAGAACTTTCATACTAACTTTCATGGCAACCTCTTTTGCTTTCCCCAACTCTACATGAAATATACAATTAGCACCAGATTTCAGTGATGACGAAGCAAATAAATGTTCTGTGGTGTTCACTGGCCTATCATCTCACAGGTAGTAAGAGACAAGGAGAACATCCAAATCCAGAGCTCCTCAGAGTATATGCACCCTGTGTCCAGTGACTCTTGCACTTTACCACCTCCCCAGGGGTCTCAAATCTGAACCCCTTTGCTGTTGCCATGTTTCAGGAGGGACTCACTTCATGCATTTCAGGGTGAAATAACTGCATCATGTCAGGGTTCACATAGGTTTGGCTTACAGTTTCCAAGATACTGTTAAAAATATTTACAACCCATTGAGGAAGATGGTGAAACAGATCTGGGTAGCTACGCTCAATTCCTCCATAGTCCAGAAATGAAGCAGTGAAAACACAGCTGACCCTGAGCTCAGGCAACCATAGCCACCTTACCTCTGCCATTGTGATCTGCAGCAGCCCAATTGGAGCCCCTGTGCCCTAGATGTCCCACCGAGAGCCTGCACTCACACGTCCCAGAGTTGCAGAGATCCACCAAGTGCTTAGATAACATTCTACATGCAAGTGGCTGCGAAGGTGAGCAGACACTCAGTGATTCACAGCAGTGGGAGCTCAGATCCAAGATCCAGCACCTCAAGGAGAATCCACAGCTAGAAGTCTCGGAGTTGCCAATTCACTCGGTTCTCATCCAGATGCACGAATTCACAGAAGGCATTTCCCGAGGATAAACCCAGGCAGTTGGTGGGGAACCTCATGCCCACATAACATCATTCCTCATAAAGGGGCTTACACAGGAGCACCATATGCTGTTTACAGGAGACTCGCCTTACTGCAAAGATATTCATATATTCATAGACTGAAGGTAAAAGAGTGGAAAAAGCTATTCCATACAAAGAGAGAACAAAAGCAAGCTGGGATAGCTACTCTCATATCAGACCAAGTAGATTTTATACCAAAATTAAAATTATCCAGAATAGGAAAAGAATGTTACTTCATGCTGGTTAAAAGAATCATACAAAAATAAGATGTAATGATTGTAAATATGTATACCCTAAACGCAGGTGCATCTACATACATAAAACATACCCTGTTCAATATAAAGAATCAAATAGACCACAATACAATAATACAGGGTGATTTCAACACACTTCTCTCAACAATATGTAAATCATCCAGACATAAACTAAGCAAACTCTCTTCAGAACAAAAAAGTACTATTAATCAAATGGACCTAACAGATATCTATAGAATATTTCATCCATCAACAATTGAATATGCTTTCCTCTCAATATTTGTAATCCTTCCCTTAAATAGACTATATTTAAGACACAAGTCTTATCAAATACAAAAAGTAAATAATTTCTTGCATCTGATCAGATCAGAATGGAATGAAATTAGAAATCAATGACAAGACAATCAATACAGACATCATTTTAACCCATGGAGATTAAATAATGCATTTTTAAATGAGGGATTGATCATAGAAGAAATTAAGGGTAAAGTAAAAATTCTTAGAAAAAATGAAAATGGAAATACAACTAATCAAATCCCTGAGACAGTATGAAGGCAGTTCTAAGAGGAAAGTTATAGCAGTCTGAAGTCCAGAGGGTCACTGGGAATTACTTTGAAAGTTTATACTCCAATAACTGGAAAATACAGAAGATATTGAAAATTTATAGAAACATATGACCTCACCAAATTTAACCATGCAGGAATAGCAAACCTAAAGAGACCAATATCAAGCAGTGAGATTGAAGCAACAATTAAAAGCCTTCCAACGAAGAAACATCCAGAGCCAGTTGGATTTTCATCCAAGTTCTAAGAGACCCTCTATTGATTTAATCATTGGGAATGGAAACTGGGAGTAGAACCCAGAGGATTTACCATGAAGCTACATCCCTAGACCTTTTTATTTTTATTTTCTTTTATTTTTAATTTTGAGACAGGGTCTTGTTAGATTGCTTAGGGCCTCATGGAGTTCCTGAACCTGGTCTTGAACTTGTAATCCTCCTGCCTCAGCTTCCCATACCTTCTCTTCTCTTTCCCTCTCTCCCTTTCTTTCCCTTACCTCCCTCCCTCCACCCCTTCCTTCCTTCCTTCCTTCCTTCCTTCCTTCCTTCCTTCCTTCCTTCCTTCCTTCCTTCCTTCCTTCCTCCCCAGTTATTTGCCTCTGAAGGGAAAGACCCTTGGAGACTATCTTGGTGACCGATTACCATGACGCATCATTTATTTTTAATTTAATTGTAGTAAAATGCATGACACCTAAACATTTACCAGCTTAGCCATTTGGGGTGTACAGTTGAGTGGTGTTGAGTTCATTCACACTGTGGGCAACCCCCACCACCATCCCCAGGACTCTTTGGTCTTGCAGAACCGAAACTCCACACCACAGAGCAGTAGCTCTGCATCTTCCAGCCCCAGCCCTGGTTTCCTCCCACTCCTCCTGTCTCTGTGAATGTGGTTTCTCTAGCTAGTACTTGGCCTCCATGTCTAGCTTAGTTCTCAGTACCCTGATGTTCACCCTGCAGCAATGACAAGGTTGACGACCCCACTGGTGACTTCACTGAGGACACTGGGGTCTCTGGAAAGGGTCCCCAGTTCCCTGCACCCCTCTGGTTCCATCTCCATCTCCCCATCCTCACCTCCGTCGCCCTCAATGTTCTCTACTCCCCTTGAGACATGGGTAAGAGCCTCCGTCCATTCTCACCTCTCCTCTGTCTTCTGAAGCCTTGTTTCCACTCAGTCATGTCTGGTCCCACAGAGATGATCCCAGCCCAAGGTTACTGCCAAGAATCTTTCCAAGAGGAGATCTCCTGTGAACCAATAAGGGGTCAGGACAGTTCCCATGTATGTAAATACAGGTTGAAGTTGTATTTCATTCAACTTTGAGACAAGTTAATTTAGCCATTGTGTGGTGGGAAGTGCTAAGGCAATATTACTTTATTTGAATAACTAGAAATATTACATGCTACTCTAATTAGTAAGAAAGCATCAAGGATCACATTATGTCACAGCTATATCTTAGTTAAGGAAACTGTTTCATTACAGTGCCAATTTACATCATCAGGAAAATGAAAGTACTATTGATATGCAGCTAATTCACCCTGATATCAACACTTGAGATATAAACTGAATCTTCTTAGCAAATATGGTCTAAGTTTATCCTGCTGCTATCGCCATGATGAAGATATGATTACAGTCTTTGTTTTACAGACAATTAAACAGAAGCTTGGAGGAGTGAAATCACAGTTTATGTAGGAGGTCATAAGAGCTCACCTATCTAAAGTTAAATATTTAAAGTATATGAACATAGGAACAGTGTATGTCAGACAAGAGATTCATTCCCAATGAAATGAAGTAATTAAACGTGAACACTGCTAAGCAGCCCTGGAGTGGCTGGTGTTTCTCCCCGATGGCTAACTGGGCCCCTCCCTGACATGAAGCCATGCCTCTGAGGAGGACAGCAGAAGACGGGGGACCCTGGGCTCTGGGCAGGACGTGGAGCTGAGGACTACAACCTCAACCCTGCCCACTGGCCTGTTCAGTGTCCTGCTGCCGTAGCCTCCCCTGCAGTCCCCTTCTCAGGGCTTCCCTGGTGAAACCTGCCCTCAGGTCTCACTTGGTCCCTTCTCTGTCAAACCCTCATGTCCTTCCTGTCCATGAACACTTCCTTGGTGAGCATCCCACCCCATGTGGGTCTCGTGGGAAATTCTCTTTAATTATCTCACACAAAGACCCTGGGCATCCCAGTCCCTTATCTCTCTGCCGTGTCAATCACAGACTCCAAGACCGTCAAGGCCTGCATGAGGATATTATCTGTTAGTCCATGGACTCCAGTCCTCAGCTGACCCTCTAGTCCACCTAGTGTCCTGTGAAATGAATCCAGGCATGTTCCTTGCCAGGTCTGTTTTCCACCTGCCCAGGAAGTCTCCACCCCTGTGCTACCAGCTCCTCAATTCCCAGAGGAAGCAGACCCGGTTAGGACTCTGCTCATCTGCCACCCTGCTGTCCTCGTCTGCTCTGCTCAACCGCTCATGCCCCTCCCAAATATCCCCACAGGTCCAGGGTCCTCCCTCTTCCTCATTCCTTTCCACCCAGACTTCCATCCCAACAGTCTTCTGGACCCACCCACTAGTATCCTGGTCACTACTCCCTAATGGCCTGCCTGGGACTTGCCCTCGCTCCTCCTTCCTTCTCGACTTTCTGTTTTCTGCTCTATCTTTCTTCCTCCCTCTGGTCTTCCTTCTGGCACTTGGTTCTTGAGGAGTTGAGGAGTCAGACTCTGGAGTCCATCCTGCCTGGATTCGAATCCCTTCTCAGCTATGGTGGATCATCAGCAAGACTCCCACAGACAGCAAGGTTGCTGTGCATACTGAAAGCTTGGCATTTGGTGGCTGCAGCCATTATTATTTACCTAACAAACTCTTAGCGAGTGCCCACCATGCATCAACCACAGAGCTGCTGGGGTGAGCAGTGCCACAATAAAACTTTCTGTTGTTGATTTGCTTGAAAAGCTAAGTGATAAAGTATCCCAGATGCTTCTTTCCTTCAAACAGATATCATACCCCTTAGAGATTTCCAAAGTCACACTCCTTCCATTCTTTTGAGCAAACCCTCGGGACCCTCTCTTGTTTTCAAAGGTTCGATATCTTTTTGAAAGTACATTGACCTCTTTCCAAATGCATATTAAACTTTATTTCAAAGTTATATTTCTAGTGAACAAAAAGCCCTTTCTCCCCTGAAGATCACAAAGAATGCTTGGAGTCATCCAGGGGATGGGAGAAATTTGAGGTCAATTTAGGTATAAAAGAGAACTCAGCAATTCTGATATCTTACAAAACTAGTGTCCTGGTCTCAGCTTCTGAAAGAGGAACATCCCTCCTCCCCAAGCAGCGCAGTCTGTACGAGGGGCAGAGGCATGATTTCAAGCTCTGCACCCTTGGCATTTATTTCCCCACAAAAACAGAAATATAGTAGTATATGAATTGATGTCACTCAGCATACGATGGTCTCAACCACATCCCCTTGGTAGCCACATCCCTTGCTTGGTGTCCTTCCAAGTTTTCCAAGTCCACCTGGTAACTAATTTTTGCACCTGGGATTTTCCATATTTTACGTTACTTGTCTTGCCCTGAAGAGCCCTAGAGGGAGATGCCACCGTGAAGACATCAATACTTCCCCCTCCCCAGCTGCTATTGTAGAGGGGGACAAGCCTCGTGGGTGCCATTGCTGCATAGCAGACCCTGAGACCTCTTCTGGGGCATGGCAATATTAGCTCAATCCATCTTCCTGCTTCTGTGAAGCACGTGCTTCCGGGAGCCCTGTTTTGCACCTAGTGGAAGCAGGTGAGTGAGACAAGGTCACATAGGTGGAGGGGAGGGAAGCAGAGGTAAGGCCAGGTTAGAGGCTAAGCTGCGAAGGCCTCAGCACCTTCTCTGCCAGGGCCACCCTGATGCTACATCAGTGTGAGCCTCTCCTGGAACGAGAGACCTAAACACAGCATGAGCTGCATGTGACTCCCCAAGACTGCTGCAGCGGGGACTGTGATGGAGGTCATGCTTTCACCCTTCTGGAGGCCAGAAGTCTGAGGTCTAGGCTAGCAGGGTTCCATCTGAGGCTCCAGGGAAGGGTCTGCATCTGGCCTTCTCCTTGCTTCTGGTGGTCATCTGGCATGCTTTGGTGTTGTCTTGTGGATGCTCCAACCTGATCTCTGTCCTCATCTCTGCCAGGCCTCCCTGTGTGCAGGTTGGTATCCAAACCTCCCCTGTTAGGTGGACATTGGGTCCCTCAGGCCCTGATTTTAGTTTGAATACTTTGTAAAGATTCATCTCCAGCTGGCTTTGGTGACTCGCACCTGTAATCCCAGTGGTTCAGGAGGCTAAGGCAGGAGGACCGTGAGTTCAAAGCCAACCTCAGCAAAAGTGAGGCACTAAGCAACTCAGTGAGACCCTGAATACAAAATAGAGCTGGGAAGGTGGCTCTGTGATTGAGTGCCCCTGAGTTCAATCCCCAGTACAGAGAGGGAGAGAGAGAGGGATTCATCTCCAAATAGGTACGCTGAAGAACCAGGGTTTAGGACTTCAAATATGAATGGGGGAGCAATGCATCCCATAAGAAGATGGTGACCATTTAGCCTGGGCAGAGAGATCACAGAACACCCACGGGGCCTGCAGAAATTTGGGAGCAGGCTGTCTAGGAGCAGCACAGGCTGACTTGAAATAGATCAGTAGAAGCAAATGTCCTCCAATTCTGAGTCTCAGCCTCTGCTACAGAGGCGTCACCCTTGGCTGTTGATGACCCATGTGGGAAGGCAGCAGAACAGAGACATGACTTGTACATTTGTTGTCGCGTTTTCACAGATGTTCACTGCAGATGTCTTGGCCACAAGTAAGGACCCAGGCTGGACACTGAGCCCCTTTCTCTGTTCTTTCTGTTTTGGCGTTTTAATTAAGCAGCTCACTGGAGTGATGTCTGGGCATGGCAGGGAATCCATATCTGGCTCTGCTGCTGCAAGTTGTTGGGGCGAGGGGATGGTGTGCAGGAAGATACCCTCTGTGGGGACATCCCACATGCCTGGCCAGTGGGCAGGTGGGGGGCGCTCAGCAGGACCCCGTCCACCCACTGCTGCCCAAGTTGAGGTTCCAATGCCAGGATCCACAGGGGCATTGGAGAGTGAAGTCTTCCCTTCCTGGGTGCAGAGAATCAGCTGTGCTCATCAGTTTCATCTGCATAATTTCAGGCATCATTAATCATACATGGCATGAGAAAAAATGATGGGGCTCTTCATCCATGAATGAAATTGGGTTTAGTAGAAAATTAGTTGACTTAATTGGCAAATGATGAAAGCTCTGTGTTTAAATGAGGAGCCGAGAAGGGGACCCTGGGCTGTCCAGTGTGGACCAGGCTGGGCACTGGTCTCTAGCCCAGCATATTTATTCAGGGGAAGTACCTGGCAGGGTCCCCAGGGAATGGTGGTTGTGGGGACCACATCTTATTCCTCCAGGCAGCACAGCTGGACCAGCAGGAGCAGCTTTGAGATTTGAATCTGGTCAGTTCCGACTGCGACTGACTCCAACCCGTCTGAGCCAGGGCAGAGCTAACCCAGCTGCTGCTGGCCGGTTGGAACTGATCAGGACCAGACTGAAGTGGGCTTCTCCAGTCACCCACTGGGAGGTGCTGCCTATCTCAGGGGTTCTGTTGGGTCAGTGTGTCCCTGGAATTCATGTGTTGGAGACTTAGTCCCCAGAGTTGGATGCTGATGGCATTTGGAAGCCATCAGGTCAGCTTTCCTCTAAGTGGCCGAAACATCTGACATGAGCACCTTCAAGGAGGAAAAAGTTTATTTTGGCTCATGGTTTCATAGGTTTCAGATCTTGATTAGTGGGTGCCATTGCTGGGGGCTGAGGTGAGATGGAACATCAAAGTGGAATAGCATGGCAGAGGGGAGCTGTCCCTGGATAGAGGGTCAGGGGGCAAGGGACCTGGACATGCCTCCAGTGACAACTTTCTCCAGCTACATCCCCCTCCCAGTAATGCATTGTCAATGGATTAATCCATCAAACTGTTGAATTCACTGATGAGGTCAGAGCCCTCCTGGTCTGATCAGGGCCTATGAGCCCCACCTCTGGGGATTATGCTCGCCAGCCTGGAGCTTAGAGGGAGGTGATTAGGATGGATGGGAACCTGTGGGTGGGGCCCAAGAGGATGGCTCTATCAGAGGAAGAGAGACCCCTTAGCGTACTTGCTCTGTCCTGTCACATGACACCCCCTCCTGTCATGGTGGAAGGCCCCTGACTGGTGCCAAGGAGATGCCATCAGCATGCTCTTAAAATTCCAGACTCCAGAACTGTGAGTTAGAGAAACCTCTCTTCTTTCTATGATCACCTGGTATGTGGTATTCCGTTATACCAACAGAAAATGGATCAACAGGGATGGGGGCAGAAGAGAAAGCACTGAGTTTGGGGTTCATGGGGAAGACCTTGAGTCAACTTCAAGCATGTGATTTGGCAGTGCCCCATGGCAGCATCTGGGTGCTTGGCCAGGGCTCAGGGAGGTGTGGAGTGCAGAGGGAACCTTGGAAGTTGAGCTCAAGTGTCAACAAATAACCAAGTGGAAGAGAGGCCAGAGAGTAGAGTCTGGAAACCCACACTCCCAGGCTGAGAGGCAGAGGCCAAGAGGAAAAACAGAGGGCTGGGACATGGACTCCAGAGAAGATGCTTCCAGGAAGTACTGAAGCCAAAGATCTCTGAGCACTTTGTAGGAATTCATTTTAATTAGGCCCTTTCCACACAGAGAGAGAGGGAGAGAGAATAGTTTGTTCCAGAATTTGAGTGGTATCTGGAGAGATTATTTCAAGCCCTAGATCAAACGCATAGAGAGATATAAAACCACAGAATTTTTAGCTTAGAAGGGACCAGGGAGGTTTGTCTGAACAAAATGTTACAGCAGTGGAGGTGGACACAAGAGGGCTCAGTGTCTGGTGCAAGGTCACCAGCAGATGCCTGTGTGCCTGGGGGAGCCAGGGTCTTCTCCTCCTCATCAGAATTCAGTCTGCTGATCCCTGGGAGGGCTTCTCTCCCCCATGGGGTAGATTTTCTCCTCCTCCCTCCTCCCATTTTCCCATCCAACAGTTTGATCTTTTAGCAGAAAGCTGCTAACTTTGACAAGGTAATCGTTCCTAGAATCTTTGGTGTTTATAAATTGCTACTAGAGTAGGGGGAAGGGGATTCTTAAAGGGAATTCCAGGAAACCATGCTACTGAATCCAGCTGACCCTGGAGGAAAGGATTGAGCTGTTAGAGGACAAAGTGTGAAGGACCTAGGACCTTGAATTGGAAGGAAGTGAGCAACAGGACATGGCCCTATAACCTCTGCTTTTCCAAAAAGGGGCTATGGAGCCACTTGTACCCCTGTTAGGTGGGTGAAGCTCCCTGAACAGGTGGACAGGAAAGGACATATGCATGTTAGAAGTTCACAAGTCACAAAACTGAGGCCCCAGGAGTCTTATCAGACAAGCAAACATTCATAAAATGGGGGGGGGGAATGGCCAATACTCTCTAACCCATAGGTAATGATAACTCTTTAAGGAAACCATTACTTGAAATCATGGGGAATCTTGTCAAAGCAGACAAGCTTCTGAAATATGGGACTCTCCCTCAGCCACAGTTAACAATAATCTCAAAGGGACTAGTGGTCCCAGGCCATGTCACCACTATCCCTTACCACTAAAACTATGTCACAATCACCCCTGTGACGGGGTCATTACAACCCTCATGTAGGAAATGCACTAAAGGATAGACCAAGGGATAACTAGCCACTTAAGGGGATACAAGAGAATAGAATGAGGACAAAGGAACTCAAACCCTGTTAAAAAACCCCAGTTCTATCAGGGCCTTGCTGTTCTCTTTGGAGATGGTCCAGGATACTCAGAACCTGTACTTCTCACTTGTCTTTCTATTTCGTTCAGATAAACTCTTGCCTGCTACTATGTGTGACCCCTGTGAAGTCCTTCCTGCAAGATTGCAAGACCGGAAGCGGAGAACATCTGCAGTGTCTTGGGCTCCATGGCAGGTCTCCTTCCCTGTTCAGTAGCCCTGGGACCGCCCTTCAGCTTTGCTAAGAAACAGGGAGGGTAATTAGATGAGTGAAGGCCACCATTTCCTGAGTACTGGGAAATGGGTCAACTCTCGAGTGTCACGGCACCCTCTGAGATGTCCAATTATTCTCCTTGTTTTTGATGCAAGACAACCAAGTTTTAGAAAGATTGGCTCAGTCTTCCCTGGGGTCTGTCTCACTCTCCTGCCCAGGTGTTTCTCAGCACTTACCACTGCAGACAAAAAGATGACGACTTCCTTCTACCTTTCTGGTTTTAACCCTCTCCATGTGGCACATCTCTCCTGGTTTGTACTCCAAGAATTTTTATTTGCTATTAACTTTCCAAAAACAATGTGTGAATTCATGTGTCCATGCCTTTGTGTTTGCTGTTCATTTTGCTTCAAGTTTTCTAAGAAAAAAAATCAGAACTCAGAACTAAATTAAAAAGATGATTGTAGGGCCTCTTATGGCCGTGGTAGGACAGTGGTCAGGACTCAAGAACCTGCAGGCCAAATCCAGCCAACTACCTATTTTGTATATGGAGTTTTATTTAAACAGCACATCCACTCATTATAATATTGTCTAGGACTGAGTTTGCACTACAGTGACTGAACTGAGTAGTTAATATACACATCTTACAGTCCACAGAGTTTAAAATATTTACTGTGTGGGCCTTAACAGAAATAGTTTCCTACCACTGTTCTAGGGGTCTTGACTGCTTTTGATTTACTATTTACTATTGACCAGGTATTTTGTACTAGGCCCTGTTTGTTAAGGTGAACACTGAACTGACAGTTCTGACAAAGAGAAATGCTGGCAGAAAGGGACCTGAAGATTAGGTTTCTGTTGCCCTGCAAGGTCACCCAGCTCTGCTGCTGAGTAAGCTGTCTTCCCGACATATCTTTGTATTACACACTATGTAAAATTCCAATACTCATGTTCTCTTGTTTACTGATATTTGTTCATCCTACTGATTCTCTCATGAAAAACATTATAAAGCGTGATGTCTGCCACTTACACACACATGCTCAAATGCACACATTTTGAGAATTTTATTTTGACAAGTTCTTTCATCCACTTTCCATGACACTTCACGACTTTGCTGGTTGTCCCCTTGTCTGGGATGTCTTCTCTGAGGACATTACTCCATCCTGTCCTTGTTACTGGACACTCTCTCTGCACCTGAAGGAGTCTGAACACCTTCTCACTAGGACTGAGTCCCAGTTTTTGAGCAAACATGGGTCTGAGAGGAGAAGGAGCTTGGGTGTGTACAGAGGTGGGGGTGGGGACTGGTGCCGAGGGGTCAAGGACCCCTTTGAAACACCAAAGTGGACTTTTGACCACTTTACTCCTGACTTTCTTCATCTCAAGCACCTTACCTCTAACTCTTCAGAACTCTCCAGAGCCCAGGGCTCCAATGGTCCTGGAAAAGCTTTGTGTTGGAGTTAGAAATTAGTTCCTGGCCTTTTAGTCTCTACATAAAATACATCTGTATTTGCAAGTTCATTTTGCATGAATGAAAATCTCTAGCAGTTATTATCTTCTAAGATTAGCGTGAATTTCTGGCAGGGAGTGTTCTGGCATCATTTAAGAAAGACTTAGTGTTCAGGCCTGTTCTCCTTTCAGCTGTTTAAAATTATTATTCGTTCTGCCCATCCCGACCCAACCTGACACCAAGAACTGCTTGCTGTCACAGCCAACTCCTTTCTTGTGAGTAGTGCAGAGTGCATTGAATAGCAAAAGAGGTTCATTAGCCCTCAGTCTCCACCCAATTGCTGACTCTTCTTTCTGAACTTCAGACAAAGTTTCAAAAAATGTCATTCAAATGATCCCTTCAGTCTATGAGAGATGTCAATAGGGTGAGAGGTGGGAAAATAGGAGAAGGTCTTGGAGTGAGATACCATGATGTGCTTGTTCTCTGTTCTAAGTGCTGGTTCTCTGTTCTAAAGTCAACCATAAGCACAGTGATGGGGGAAAGCGTGAATATTCAGTTCCAATGGCATGCATTTTCAGTTTTGTTAGAGAAGGAAGCCTGAACTATGGAAGAAAATAACAAAGGATGAATAGGTATTTGTTGCATTGATTCCAACTCCTGTCACCTTTCAGTTAAATTCAAATGTCTGAGAACCACTTTAAAAACTTTGCAGATTCACAGATTTCAGGTCTGGTCATTCCCACCCTCATGACTCACTCAGTACTGCCACTGTAGACTGGACCCACACTGGAATGCCATCTACAATTTCTTTGGAGAATTTATAGGCCATAGAGAAAGCAACTAACAAATGTTTCTTGCATATATGCGTGAATTATTCCTGTTCCCAAAGGATTTCCATTTTACAAAGGGAACATGAACTTTTTTGCCTACCCTAAATTCCATCTGCACAATCTACAAGTAATTGGATCCTGACTCCATGACAAGGTAGACCATACACCCATGGCATCAAGTGAGGAAAACAGTTCCACCACAGTAATGATGGGCAGCCAATCTTGACAGAATCACTTGGACACTATTTGTGCCAGAAAGAAGGGTCTGGGAGACTGAGTTGCGTGGAACACATCTGTGCCAGGGCACGTGGGCACGTGGGCACATGGGCATGTGTCGTTAACATACGGAGTCATCTTGGAAGGGATTCCCACCAGCACCAGGTAGGGCAGCAAGGATGCACTCATGCCTTAGGTAGATTGGGGTGTTTTGTAGATGGCCTGACTTGGGGCATAATATAGAACTTTCTTTTGAAATTATGTCCCCTCACTTGCTATAGAGCGCTACCTTCCTATAAGAGGGAAAAGTCATTCAGTCCTCAGAAACAATTTCTCAGAGAGAAGAAAAACAATAAGACTCATGCTCAGATGCCCGTGACTGACAGAAGATCCTTTCTGGAGGCAGATGGACTGGTACTGATGTGGGTGGAGGGGAAGAGGGCCCTGACCTGGGTACCAAGACAGAAAGGAGAAGGCGAGGCAATGGAAGGTAGTCTTTGCTGATCGACCCTAAATAAGAGCAAGAGAAATTCCTTTGAACTTGAAACAGATGTTTTAATGGTTTAAAAACTTTTTTGGGGGGAGCCAGTACACAGATAAATGAACTACAGAATTTAGCCCATCCAAGCTCATAGATCTAGACTGAAACTTTTTATTTGTATTGGAGAGTTTAAATTAAAAAAAATATAGAACCACAATCTACCTTGGTCATTACTATTTTAGCAGTGGGGGAAGAATACTTCTGAGAATCAAAGTTCTAGAACTTGACCACAAATGGTCAGCATGGCACATCTTGGAGACACAGCCAAGCCTTTCTACCCAGGTGAAAACCAATGCTAATTCATCAAAGCAGTCTTCCTACTGAACCAATAATAAGCTTCAGACTCTTTCAACCCTGTTCTCCAGGCTGCCAGAACTATTTGACTGGACTGAGCTCTTGGGTTCAAATCTATTTTCCTTTCTTAGTCAAAAATAATAAAGAGGTTCCACATGTGAATTCTTCAAAAAGTTTCCAGCTCCATGCTTTTTTATATTTTTTAATCCCCCTGAAGAGGCAATTTAGGATAGGGTACTTGAGTAAATATTCAGTAGACCTGTGAGTATCTGATGAAAATTCATGTGAAAGCGGGAAACTGCAATTGACCTACTAACAAGAGTTCCTGAGAGTAAGATGAAAGATGCTTTGCCTGGAGATCATAAAAGTACGTTTGCTATGATTGCTCCTTCTCTGTTGCCTCTGGAAGAAAGGAGATCCGCTGAGACCTTATCCACACAGAGTTCCACCATGCTTAGCAAGAAGGAAATGCAATCTGTAATATAGTGAGGAGTCGGCTGCAGTCTCTCCCCAACCTGCAGAATCATGGGGAATCACCACATCCACATTAGCTGACTCATCTTTGCTCACTCTCTGGTTGAGGCTTCCAGGGAGAGGTCTGTAGCCCACCAAGATGGTGTACTTTGGAGCATCATCTTTAAAACAGTCATTGCACAAGACCACAGTGGGCTCCAGTTCAGCAGTCCTGCAAAACCCACCCAAGGACTTCAATTCTCTTAGACTCTGCATTACTAGGAATGAACTTGTTTAATAATTTCTTGTTTAACAAGGAAAAGTTCAAGAACTGAAATGTAATTTTATTCTTCTTGTTGGTTCAGTCAGAGTTTTGGTCATTGTGTTTTGTGAGAAAGCCATTGAGAAAAATAGTTCTGCTCAAAATGTGTAAGATCCTCTGGAGAAAATAGAATCTGGACCCTTTTAAGAAAATAAAACAAAACTTCAGTTAAACTGTGAAATCCTTCCCAGGAGATTAAAGTTGTGAAAAGTAAAGATGAGAAAATATATTTTTCCAGTGTTTACTATCTATTTGTTAGAAGAAAAGAAAAACATGGTGGCCTAAGGTGCCAATTTGGGAAAGTTTATGCTATCAACCAAGGTAGGGGAAGAGGATTGGTAGGTGCAGGGTCCATATATTAGCCATTTTTTCCAGAGTCCAGATCATCTACAAAGTGACGTACATCTCTGTCTATTACCCACAATCCTCACAGTCACCTTCAAGGTCACAATTATCTCATATAGTTTAGGGGAACAGCATGAGTTGCTGAGAGATAAAGTCATTGGCCAAGAGTCACTGGGGAGAGAGGGAGGTGGGCTCTACAAGGGAGTTTTCAGCCCCAATTTTGGATAAACAAGGAATGATAATGGTCTGTTCAGAGTTCCTGAGTGTTTGACTAAAGTAATAAGTAAGTTTAGGAACTTATTATTTTGTTCTCTCAATTCAATCCCACACTTCTATCTGCTCTGTTCAAATCATTTGTGCTGCTAGGGTATACTTCCTGGCAGATCTAAGTAGCCATCACTGGGAAGATAGGCAGGTGGAACCCAGAACAGGCGTGTGATACCTGGTGTGGGAAGAACTGCAGCATGGGTCACCAAAAATGAGGTGGGGATGCCCCACACCCTTACCTACCTTATACATTTTTTTTTTGGTACCAGGGATGGAACCCAGGAGTACTCAACCACTAAACCAAATCCCCAGTCCCTTTTTTGTATTTTATTTAGATACAGGGTTTTGCTAAATTGCTTAGGGCCTCACTAAGTTGCTGAGGTTGACTTTGAACTCAAGATCCTCCTGACTCAGCCTCCAGAGCCGCTGGGATACACATTCTTATTCTAGCACCCTGTAGTCCTTCTCTTACTTCCCTAAATAAAAATACCCAAAAGAATTTGGGTCATATCATAAAATTCTAATTTTGAAAAAATGGTATGATAGTTCATGAATTTTACAGCTAATTCAACTGGCACAGAATAAACACCTTAGAAATGAGAAGAATCATCTGGCGCTGGGGAATTAGAGATGGCCCAAGAACAGACAGCAGGATTAGGTGCTCTGCCACTCCACCACATCACTTACATTCTCTGTATTGATTTAGAAGAGACATTTGAACCTCTCCACTCACTTCTGTGGATGGTGACCAGCTTGGGAAGCCATGTGTGGTTTCAGTAAGCTGAGATGACCTATTGTACATAAGAGTACCATATTGAACCAGCAAACACAGGTCATAGAGTCACCTTCAGAATGATCATTCCTGGGGAAAGGCTCTGGATTCCTTTAAATAAGGAGCATCTGTGACTTTAAAGTACTAAGTGGCAAACATATACATTCCCATTTCCAGTCCCATTATGAAGAAACTGGAGCAGCAGCAAGTCTGTCCCCTCCAGCCTCTGGAAAATCCAAACAGAGCTGAGTGGCTTCTGCACAAGTTCCAGCATTTGAGAAAATGCATGTCCCGCTGCTTCCTGGCCCACCCACCCTTACCACAAAATCCATACATGAACATCAGCAACAAGTCCTGCATACAGAGTCTGCACCTTCCCAATGCCTCCCTGTCTTGGGTCCCCAAAATTATTCTTGGGAAGTAAACAAGACAGTTTTTCTCCTTATGTGACGCATAATAGTGGGTCCGCAAGGCAAAAAGGGCAAATGAGGAGATGATATCATCCAGAGCAGAACCTAAGTCGCATGCTTGACACTAATGTCTCTCTCTCAACATGTCTCCAAAGCAGATGGCATTTGCTGAACACAGTCAGATGTGCCCCAGTGGCTCACATGGTCCATTCCAACTGGCCTGCCCACTTGGAAATGCCAAAGCCCATTTTCCTCTCTGTTTCCCCAAAGCTGTCAGCATAGAGAGGACCCAATTCTCTCACCTAGCATGACTAACACAGCTTGTATCTGCTCTTCACATCCTCTGAGCTCTGTGCAGCATGCTGCAGAAGTAATGTTGAAGAAAATAGGGTTCCATGTACAAGAAAGGATTAGGCAGGTCCTCTCATCTTGAACAGCATAATGGGGTCCATGTGTGTGAACTGTTATGTAACCCAGAGGAGAGGAAAGGACCTGGAGTGAGTTTTCAAGGAAGATAGCCCAGAGGATGCGGCCACTGTCTGGAATCTCAGAGGATGAGGATTTAGGAATCAGGGTAGTCTGACACCGAAGGGGAAGGTGTTTCAGGTAGAGGAGAAGACATAGCAAAGGCCCAGAGGCCAGAAAGAGCATGTTGTTCAGGAAGTATTCCTGCTCCTGCCTCTCCTCCTGGGTAGAGACTCCTGGCTGCGACTTGACCTTGGACTGGGAATATGACATGTCTGGGCCATTGGCATGTTATTGGACAAGATGTGAGATGTGAGCAGAGACTTAATATGTGCGTAGCCTCCTCCCTGTTTCCAGGATACTATATCTAGGAAAGTTCCAGACCCAACAACAATGAAGTATGTGTAAAGCAGACACGGACTCAACCTCAGTTCAGCTCAGCCCAAACAGCAGGAACTCTCTCAATTTAGCAAAAGAATCATATGAACTTGATATAACCACCAGAACTTGGATGCATATGAGAGCTAAATCCAAATCCATATACTAATTATCTTTTTCCTAGAACTTCCAGGCTTAAGAAAAATCTCATGAGCCTTTACATCAGATAATATTGGGTACAATAAGAAAAATGCCAGTTACTGAGTTTGGTAACATTTAATTGGTAACTACTTATTAAGCATCCAGTATGTATACTGCATTGGCAGATCCTGGAAGACAAAAGTTGCCTCTTAGAGATGATTTTTAAAAGATGCAGATTTATGTGTAACTTTCTTCAAGTGCATTAGCACCACAAATCTTAACCTCATGGTAACCAGTGTTGAAACAGGCTTTCCTAGGGGTGAAATGGAGTTAGCTGTTCTTAGGATCCCTAGATGTGAGAATGAAAATGTTCCCAGAACCACTGGAGCTATTCAGAGGGAATGTACCAAACCAAACACCAGCACCTGCTGTGGTAGAAGAGCCGGAGGTTGATTTTCATTTTAACCTCTCCAGGCTCCATGGGGGACCCTCTGTGGTAAACAGAAGCAGAGCAGAGAGCCCGGAAGAGCAGGGCCAAGGGGTGGGGTGAGGAAAGATAATGTTAGGAGGGAACTGGGGCAGATGTCACAGCAACATATCTTCTCCCATGTGCTCTTTGTACAGGTGACTTTGACCCTCCTTCCGCTGGAAGGGCTTGCGACTGCAGCAGAAGTCAGGATGTTTCTAGGGCTTCATTATAATAGGCAAAGCAGTTCCTTCTGGCTCTCTTGTGACACCTGCCTTTGGAGCCCTGAGATCCTTGGATGTGTTGGGTGCCAGGAGGCAGCCCTGCTGTGGGGAAGCCCAGACCATATGGAGAGGCCATCAGTCCCAGCTTAGTTCAGATGGCAGCACCCAGAGTCAACTGCCAGACCTCTAGTGAAGATGGTTCTAGGTGACTCTCCCTCCCAGGTGCCAGGTCCCAGCCTTGTTGCATTTCTAGAAGGGGCACCAAACAATCAGACGTGGGGACAAGTCGACCTGTTGTGTTCCTTCTAATCTACAGAATCCAGACATAGTGGCTGCTTTGTCTCAGTAAGTTGGGGGTTGTCAGCTCTTTTGCTGCTGTGACCAAAAGACCTGACAAGAACGATTTTAGAGGAGGACAAGTTTATTTTGGGTCTCATGGTTTCAGAGGTTTCAGGGTTTCAGTTCATAAACAGTCAGCTCCATTGCTCTGGGTCCTGGGGTGAGGCAGAACATTATGGCAGAGGGGCATAGTGGAGGAATGGGTTCAGGACATTGTACCAGGAGGGGAGAGAGAGAGAAAGAGAGAGAGAGAGAGAGAGAGAGAGAGAGAGAGAGAGAGAGAGAGAGAGAGAGAGAGAGCTCCTCTCACCATAGATGAAATATAAACCCCAAAAGGCACACAACCAGTGACCTACCTCCTCCAGCACACCCCACCTGCCGATAGTCACAACCCAGTTAATTCCTATCAGAGGAGTAATGCACTGATTAAGATAAGACTCTCATAATCCAATCATTCCACCTCTTAATTCTTGTGCTGTCTCACACATGAGCTTCTGGGGAACAACTCACACCTAAACCATAACACACAGCTTAGGCACACAGCAGTAGATATGGGGAACAGGATCACTGTGGCCTCTGCTCTGTCGTTTCTTCTCATCCTGTGTAGTCAATGGTTAGCAGGGTGTCTGCCTTCTGCAGGCAGGAAATGTCCCTATTTTACAATCCTGAGTCAGAGACTAGCATGCGACAGAGGTGTGGGTCTGTTTCATCCTATGGACTTGGGAAGACATTCAACTTTTTAGAACAGTGGTTCACAGATGAGGGTGATTTTTGTCCCCCAAGTAAAATTGGGCAGTGTCTGGAGATATTTTTTATTGCCTCAACTTGGGGGACTTACATGACTGTCATCTAGCAGCTAGGGGCCAGGGAAGCTGCTAACCATCCTGCAACCACAGGATGCCACTACAACAAAAATGTCATAATGTCCACAATGTCACCAGTGTTGAGGTTCAGAAACTCTTCTTCAGAAGACAGAAAATACTCAGAGCTGGGTCATTTGCTAAGAATATTCCACTTCACAGAGGAATGTCACCTGCGCCAGGAAGACAGAGCTATGACAAGCTATGATAGAAGACTCTTTTTCTTCTCTTTCTGGTATTAAATAAATGAAGCAGCATCTGCAGGCTGTGTGTTCTCAGGTGCCCAGTCCCCCCCCCAATACCCCTCTTAACTCGCCTTCTGTGACAAACTCTAAAGCAAAATAATTAGCCACCTGCTCTTAGATACTCTGGAGAACTCCTTCTTTTGGAGAAAAAAAAATATATATATATAATTTATAAGGATAGTGAATTGAAGGACAGTGTCTGCTGCAGGTGGCCAGGAAGCTGTGTCTGTAGTAAGAGCTATGTACTTCCAATGCATCACTCACTTGCTTCTTTGTCAAGAAGCCATTGGGGATGGGTGTCCTGCTGCTATTCACAAGATCAACCTTCCAATAATTGAACTCAGTGTGCCTGGCCCTGTGCTGGGTGCTGGGTGTTTGAGTGGAAGGAGATGCCAGGAAAACTGTTCTCCAAACCCCTGGGGTGTTTCCAGGTGGCTATATAAGAACATCCTTCAGCAAGATTAATGCCCTATTTACCCTCAGCAGTAAGGAGAAAGTGCGGCTGAAAGTCCCCTTCAGTTTTACAGTGAGGGCAGAGTCTTGGCTGATTTATGGACCTGCTCAGGGGTGCCAGCAAAAGTGAGGAGGATGCACCCTCTGCCAGCCAGGCAGCATGGGGCCCAGGTCAGTGGGAACCCAGGCCAGTGTCCAGACAGATTCCCAGCAGACTTCTGGAGCAGGGGTATGCATGTAGTCATCTTGAAGCCCATGCCTAAAGAACCCACAAAGGAAGGGCAGAGGTCTTGTGAGATTTTGTCAATATTTTTTTTCCAAAATGAAAAGAAATTTTTTCTTCCCTTCACATAATATGGAACAATAAAGAAGAGAACAAAAGAGTAGCATATGGAAAAGGCAGGGGAAAGTAACTTCCCTATAGAGATATCTGACAAGAACTACCCCAGTCAGGTGATCAAGGTGGACATCAGAAGTGATTTGTAATTCAGGTGGCTCCAGGTGGTGTAATGAAAATGGTCTACAGTCTTCCTCCCCAGACCCAGAACTCCAACCTCTATCAAGGGCAACACAAGAGGCAAATCTCTGCTGAGGATTTTTTTTTTTTTGGACTGGGGATGGAACTCAGGGGTGTGTAGCAAGTAAGCCACATCCCTAGCCCTTGTAATTTTTTATTTTGAGACTAGCTCTCACCAGGCTGGTCTTAAACTTGTGATCCTCCTGCCTCAGCCTCTTGAGTTGCTGAGATTACAGGTATGCACCCCAGTGCATGGCTAGACAACATTCTTAAAAATATCTGACCAGTTCCTCTTTGAAATTGTCAAGTTTATCAAAAATAAGGAAAGTCTGAGAAACTATCACAGCCAAGAAGAGGTGTCTAAGGAGACATGGTGACTACATACAATGTAGTATCCTGGGTGAGATTCTGAATGGAAGGAGAATGTTAGCTAAAAACTAATAATAGTGTATCAATACTAATTCTTTAATTGTATCAAATGTATCATGTTATAACATTAAGCAAAGGGTAAACTTGGAGTAGAATTTGTGGGAATTCTATGTAGTATCATTTGAAGTTTTTATGTAAATCTAAAACTTTTTTTCAAAAAAATAAAGATTTTTTAAACAACAAAAAGACATGAAATCATCCATTATTTTGTTCATTCAGCAAAACTACTGTTACTAAGGTTTATTGCCTTTTTTCATGTTTATAATCACTCTGTATGCATATGTGTATTATATATACATAAAACTGTATATATACATATAATTATATATACATATACATATATGCATACAGAGTGATATATATTTGATATACATTTGACATATATATCAAATAATATACATACTAAAAAAGATATATAAAAATATACATATATTTTTTAACCCAAAACAGAGTTATTCTATACTTAGTGATTTTAAACATTTTACATTCTCTGTCTGTTCACTCTGATAAGCAGAAGTTACCACCATGCTCCATATCCAAGGGTGTTAGTGTTTAGATATGAGGTATCCCCCAAAAGCTCATTTATGAGACAATGCAAAAATGCTCCGTGGTGAAATGATTAGGTAATCAGAGCCTAAACCTAAACAGTGGATGAATGGGGTAATAACCACAGGCAGGTAGGGTGTGGCTGGAAAAAGTAGGTCTCTGGGGCATGCCTTTGGGGTTTATTTTTGCCCCTGGTAAGCAAAGTGAGCTCTCTGCTTCCTGGTTGCCATGTCCTGAGCTGCCTTCCTCTGCCTCACCTTGGGTCCAGAGCAACTGAGTCGACTGACCATGGACTGAACCTCTGAAACTGTGAGCCAAAATGAACTTTTCCTCCTCTGAATTGTTCTTGTAAGCACTGTTGTTCACAAGAACACGAAGGTTGACTAAAATAAGGAGAAAATGAAATAGACATAATAAATACTTGAAGATTTCTGAAAGTCAGGCATGATTCATGGATTGGCCTGGGCCAACATAAAAATGCATGTTTCAGGAGAACATCTGCTAAGTAAGAACATCTGCTAAGCAGTTTAAGTGAGATGATAATGGATGCATTCAGCAGAGGGGAGACGTGGAGAAGAACCCAAGCCTGTTCCACAGTGACACTCACCTCTCACTGCAGAAACACCATCTCTTTCCATCTCACAGAAATCCTGCACAGTAGATCCAACTGTTCCACTTTCAGGAAAGGAAACTGAGGTTCTGTGGGATATCTGTGCCTTCCCCAAATCATACACTATTTAGTTGTATATAGTGAAGCAGCATCTACACACCCAAGTTCAACTCTAAATCTTGGGCTCTTTCCTCTACATAATGCAGCATTGTTGCTTGGACCAGGTGAAACTTTAAGTTATATGAATAACCACATCTGAGCTACTGCAACAGCAGTCATTAACTATGCAATGTGTAATTAATTGCTCTTGCACTTTTTGAATATCTGACTGATTTATGTGGCTCTAGGTGCACCCAAACTTCTAAGCCTGTTTCAAGGTCCCTCTGGCTCTGAAGAAGCACAATGCCAGGCTGGATGCAAAGATTCTCAGCCTCAGGTCCCAGCCTCAGGGCTGTAGTTCAGTGGGTCCAGTTTGTGACTGGTAATTGGTTTCTTTTCAAGATTCCCAGGTGATGCTGAGGCACATTCAGATTTGCAAACCACAGAGATGGTCTGTCCCTTCCAGCTCTAAGATGCTAAGAGCAATTGATTAGCAAATTAAATCCCAGTAATTACTCTTCACAAATCTCACTATAATTCCAGAGGGCCTCTTCTGGTCATCTTAATATCTTTTCCCTGGAGAAAGGGAATGAGGGGGGGAGGGAGAGAAAAAGAGAGAACCCCACAGACTGCCTATAGAACACTGGTCACCAGGGCTGGACTCTTGGGACATCAAAATCATAAATGATCCAATTGGGAGGAACATCCCTATGATCTTTCAGTCCAACTCCTCTGGTACAGACAAGGTACCAAAGTTCCAGGGGCCATATTCAAAGCTGAACTCTCCACCTCAAACACCAAGGAACATAAAGGAAAAAAAAATTCTATAGTAATAGAGGAAAAAAAAAAACACCAAGGAGCAGATGGCTGTTGGTCATGCCCGCGGATGCAGGGAAGCTTGGCTGAGATGAGCCACTGCACAGTGTGACATTTTCTCCTAATAGGACAGCATATGTGAGTCTCAGTCTGGTGGCTAGAGCCTTCCTCTCTGCCCCCTGCCTCATTAGAGAAGATCCCATATAGCCTGCCCCACTGTCAGGAAGAAACAAATAGCTTGGTGCACATTAAATTAGGGTAGCAAGTGGCCAGGTCACAGGGGATGGGAGGGCACAGAATCTGTTTGCTGAGCACTTCAGGCCGGGAGCAAGGTCGTCCACATCTCCCCTCTGTTCTCCAAGGTGTGTGTTCTCTTGTCTCAGGCAGGGAAAGTCCCCAGGGACCAGCGCCAAGGCCTACACAGCAAGGGGCATTAGCCTTTGCACAGTTATCAATCTCATAGGGTCCCCACAAATAAAGTCTCCACAAATACATTCCTCACAGTTCTATGAGGGCATCTCTCACAGATGGGGATTCATTATGCAGAGGACTACAGGAAAGGGGAAGGAAAACCAGGGCACATGCTACCCAGAGACCTGAAGTCATGGCCTCTGCACCAGTCTCTGCAGGTCCTCTTAAATTCAGACCTGTGGATTCTATCTCAGATTCATCGAATTAGGATCTCTGGAGGAAAAGCCTAGAAATCTGCATTCTCATGAATTTGGGGTGGAGAGCCCAGGTTTTGCAGCCAGAGTGTCTGTGTTCCCAGCCCAGTTCTAACCCTAGCACTGCTGGCCGACAGATCTGCTATGTCTATAAAGTGAGCACCATGCTGGTGTCCACCTGAGAAGCTGTACATTTTGGTTTATGGTTACTGCAAGGTCCTCAGCAGCCCCCCTAGCCCATTGTCCAGGGAATGCACACAATCAAAGCCACTAGCAGTCAGTCCCCTGCAGCACAATTCACACAGAGCTGCAGCGAATGGTTCCATGAAAGAGAACATATCCCCTCTCCCCCAGGAGTTCAGATTTGGATACTTGGAAGCAGTTGGTTTTCAATAAAATCTTGGCAAATCTGCGCTGACTCTGAAGCTCATGGAAGCTGGGTGCTGGGTGCTAGGTAGAGCATCAGCTCCCAGCCCCACCTCAGTTGGATGATGGTGGGACTCTGTACCTCACAGAGCCACAAAATCCAGATGCTGATCATCAGGAACTCTGCCATGCCACAGGGCTTGCTGTGTCTTTGGGGGAGGGGCCCTGAGGGGGGTTGGGCACACAGGCAAAGCCTGAGACACTAGGAAGGAGGAGGTCCAAGTCCCCCGGAATGGCTCTCAAGACCCCTCACAGTTCCTCCCTAGCTGAGGTCCAGCCTCATCTCCTCTTCCCCCTCCCTCATTCTGAGCTCCCCCAGAGAGCAGTGTGTTTCTGCCACACTCTGTTTTGTGAGCAGGTTTCCACCTCTGCAAAATGGAGACATCAATATCAGTTCTCTGTGAACTGATGTTATAAGAATTCCATGATATGAGATGTTTAAAGCACCTAACTGGCACCCACCCCACCCAGTGGCAGCTATTAGGGGTCATCATGAGCTCATTCATCAGTGACCCCGCTCATAAGTGTTCAAGCCACAAATAAGCTGCCCATTGAAGATTCACTCATACTCAAAAGAGTAGCAATGGACTCCTTCAACTTTGTTCTCCAGTTACTTCCAAAGCCCCAAAGTGACACTGTAAAAGACTAATTTAACTTAGACTCTGGTGTGACCCAGAGCCCCCAGTTCCCTGAGAGGAGCTGTCCAAGGACTCCCACCCCTCCCACCACACACACACACACACACACACTCAAGCCTTGTGTTAGTCCATTTTTTCTTTTAGGAAAGCTTGAATTTCTTATGCTCATAGATCCCAAAATTATAGGTGTATGATTGGATTAATATCAGCACAGCAGGAGCTGCAGCCATCTGAAAAGGTCCTTTTAGGTAATCATATCCTCCCTTCTGCCTTTATTATGAATAATAGCTATCAGAGAGAAGTGCAGTCTCCCAGGTTTCCACTCTGATTTATCCTGTCTTTAATTATCTTTGAGATGCTGGCTGTCTCAACCCAGGCACAACCAGACTGAGGATCCTGTACCTCAGTGTGCTGCAGACCCAGGATTGGTGGGGTGAGAGGGCCCAGGATGGGGGTTACACTGAACCCTTTGACTCAGGTCAGAGGAAAGCCAGGCCAGATCTCACAGGGGCTTTCTTTGTTGTCCACATCTTCCGAACAAGCATGCACAGCTCCAGTCTCTCCAACCACTTCTTCCCACCTGCTGCCTGCCACAATCACTTACATGTATGATTACATGAATGGTATGAATCTACATCGTGCACAACCATAGAAATGAAAAGATGTACCCATTTGTTTATAATTAATCAAAATGCAGTTTGTAAAAATAAAAAAATAATTTAAAAAGAAAGGATAGAAAGGCAGCGTGAAGGAATTATGTCTTTAACTACTGTCATCCTAATGGTACATGATCCTTAAATGATAGACGATCTTGCATTTTGCCTCCATTTCCAGCCTCCAAATGGGTCACCAGCTCCAAAGGTCCTGGGTGGCCAGAGGCAGGCTCTGAGGCCTGTCCCAAACTTGGGTTTTAAGCAACTTACTAGTCCCACAGTGAGAGACTCAGCAGGACTTCCCAACAGTTCCTCCCTAGCTGAGGTCCAGCCTCAGTGCAGATTCCCAGGCTATTGAGTCTCCAGCAGGGTGACAGCCAAAATAACATGTGGTCAAGTTAAGGAGCCAGTCATTCTTTGGAGAAGGCAGCTTAGTCTCTCCTCTATGACAATTTAGATCCTCTTGCCTGTGGCCATCTGCCCTGGAGACTCAGACCCTGCATCAGCCTGCTCAGAGTTTACCATGAATGGAAACAATGAAAACGCTTTCCTGAAGCTCTGAGATAGATTAAAGATGGATGCCCGGGGTCAGCTTTCAGACTTCCCAGTCCAACTTCAGTTGGCTTGCTGGTTGATTCCCACACTTTCTCTCCAAGTTCTGCCCATGGACACAGCCCAACCTCCAAGGCTCATCTGACCTTCAACCTTCTGTCTCCACCACCCCCCTCAGCAAACACCCTAGTCATCCCTCAAAGCTCCCTCCTCTGTGAAACTGCCTCTATTCCTGCCATTTAGTGACCCTTCTCTTGAACCCACATGGAGTGTCCCTCAGTGCTCAGCAGAACCTACTGCAGTTCTTCTCATTCAAGGCCTCTGGTGTGCTTCTGAAGGGTTCCAGGGCAGGATGCTGTGCTTCCATTTGTGCCTGTGCAGTCTAGCCTGGGGTGGGCACAGAGCAGGTTTTGCTGCTGGGTGCTCCCTGAGTAAGCACAGAGGCATGAATGTACAGGTGACACTCAACAGAAACCTGCTGAGGGTGGTCACAAATGAAGCCACCAGGTTGTACTCCATTTCAATGCTTCTGAGCTTCCTGCCTTGATTCAGCTCACATCCGTGGGGTGAGCCATCTCACAGTGGCTGGAGGGGGTGAGGGGTTTTTCTCATTGTAGAAAGCTCTTCTGTAATGGATGGTAAGCAATGGCTTCATGATCAGGCTCCTCCCCTTGGGACAGCAGATGGGGTTATTCCAAGTGCACCTTGGTGGTCTACACCTCTATCACCATGTAGCCCTCTTCCAGGAACAGGAGCATTTTCATTTCACAGATGAGGAAACTGAGGAAGTAAGGCAGCTATGTACTCAAGGTCCCCTGGAGAGCTAAGGTGAAGTTCAAGTGATACTTCTTGATTTTTTCTGTACCACAACCACCCACCTGCCATGGCTTTGTCCACAACACCAGTGTACTCTCCTTTATCAAAGTGACATACCATCCGGACATAAACTCTATGGGTAATTTTTTCTTTTACATTTTTCATCCTCTATCTGAGCCTCAACAGCAGGCTGAATGCAGAGACACCAGTATTTCTGGGATCGGTGTTTCAGCCCTAACAGCTGTCTCTCCTGATCTGATTAACTCACGACCACATCTTTGCTTATAAGCAGACACTTGCTTTGTCTCTCCTCAGTAAAATCCACTCAAAATGCAATTTTGAATGAATAATTCAAAAATATCATCTGTCTCCTCCCTGCCCAGTACAGCAGTGGCATTGGAGATGAACGAGGGTGATGCCTAGGGTGGCTGGGGTCTAAGGGGGCATAGAGAATCCCACAGGGAAGAGCAGGAAGGGAACTGGATAGCTAGGAAGAGAAACCAGAGTAGGGAGCAGGGTGGTACTGTAGTCAGACCATAGGGCTGGGATGGGGCAGATCTCCGCCATTGTGCTGACATGTCTGGGCCTTATATCTGGGGTGGGGGGAGCTCCTCTAATGTTAGATCTAGGAGGACTCACAGAGGGGATCTGGGCCACCCACTGATTTCAGAGATGGACACCCTGAGGCTCAGAGAGGGCATGTGACTTGCCAAAAGTCACATGGTAAATTATTGGCAAAGGGAGTGGTTGATTATGAATCTGCCTCAGGAAGTCCACTGGTGGAAGTGGATTCACCTTCAGGGAAAGGCAGGAGGTGGGAGATGCCTTGTCCTGGAGCTGGGCATGTACGGAAGGGAGGAAGGAGGAGTGGATAGGGATCCCCATTGGAGAGACAGGCAGAGGGAACAGATTCCACACCCAGCCCCATGGTCTGTACCAGGTACCTCCCACCACCATCTTGTCTCCTTTCATTGTCTTAAGAACCCAATAAGAAAAGGATCATGAGCTCCCCTGAGAAGGAAACTTAAGGTTAAGAGAATTTTGATAACTTACCTAAGCCTGAATGAACTTGGTTTTGAATAAAAGTCACTAAGACAACAAAAACACAATCTCCTTCTGCTCAGCTGAACTTCCCTAAAATTTTTGCAAAGTCCTTCTAAGATCTGGAAGAGAAGGACAGGGTTGAACCCTCCCCCAGGAACATGGCTGTCCATGGCAGCTTCTCCTCTCCTTCCACCTGTGCTTGTCTCCAGTGGATGGGAAAAGGGAAGCTTCCCATAGACCTTCTCACCAGCAAAGACCATCAAACCCCCGCCGGGAGATGTGCAGAGGAGAAAACCCAGCAACCAATCTGAGAATGGAATGGGGGTCAACAGAGGCAATCCCTGCCTCTGAACTCCTTCACTGACTCCACACATCCTCCATGTTTTGAAGGCCAAGTCCACTTCTACAACATTCTCACCCATTCCTGCAGGTCAAGTGCTCATCTAAACCTAGGAAAACACATCACTTTCCACAGAGAAATATACACAGATCTTGAAAAATTATTCATTGCATTTCTATTATTTGCAAAGTAAAAGCAAGAGCAAACCTCTTGCTGAACTCCTGCCATGACTTCCTGTTCCCCGGGGGGCTGAGTAGGAGACTCTTAATGGGCTTCTCCTCTAGGACAGGGCCTTGTCACCCTTCCCACCAGCCTTATGGCTCTCTTTCTTGACTGATTTTATCCTGCTACAACTCGGAACAGCTCAGCATCCATGTACATTTCTTGTCTCCTTGTCTCTTCAACTGCTCCTCCCTTGGATTGTCCTCCGTGTCCACTCCCTCCCCTTATCAGTGTTAGAACAGCTCCTGTAATGACCTGTCACTGCTACCATGAGGTTGACACTGGCCCCTGGGCGAAGGGAGGGACCCTGCCTCTGCTCCAGAGCCCTCCGTGCCCCAAGGACTTCCCTCTGTCACCATGCTATCTTTTTCTCTCTTCTCAGTTTTCTCCTCCACCAGCACAGGGATTGCACGGTGTCACATCTACAGACCTGAATGGAAGAGAGTTACTAGAAAGCACAGAATGATGATCTAAAAATAAACACACAAATAAACAAGCCAAGGGGTATATTCCAACAAGCACTGTGGTGGTTTGGAGGAAAGAAACACAGTGAGCTTGGAAGTAGACTAGAATTAGTGGAAACCTGAAGACTAAATACTGAAGAACATGGACTTATCTTTTGGGAAAGAGTGAGCAAATCAGTCAGCATTAGCCCAGGACAGATGCAGAAACAAAAGGTCAGATGGGGCATGGGTGAGAGACCTATTATGTTATTATATTGATAGGATTTATGGATAAAAGTAGTCAGACATAAGGCAGAAGCCCAAGTGACTGAGGATCATAGTTGTTGCATAACTCCACAGCATACACAAGAATACACCACAAGAATAGAATCTTAATTAGGAAAACTTATACTTCATGTATGTATAATATGTCAAAATATACTCTACTATCTATATTTCTAAAAAAATTAAAAATTTTAAAAAAATTTTTAAGAAAACTTAAAAAAAAGATACCCTTGTATGGACTGGAAAAATGTAACATTGTGCAGATGCAAACCTGAAGCCACGTGGCCTGGGGCATGGTCAGTACTTTTGTGACAAGAAAAAGGAGACCATTATTTGGTAGATGCAGCTTGAGGGTGTGACCTGGTGAGCAGAGCAAACACCACGTTTTAAACTCTAGTGTCAGGTGACTTGTCAGGGCCCAACCTGTGCAACCACATACGCACTTACCTGACCTTGAAGGTCCACCAAAATGTGGAGAGAACAGGGACAACTGGAGCCCATTTCCCTTTGTGAAATCTGAATTTTAGAGCCATTTTGTTTTCCTCATGGTACTGGAGATGGAACTCGGGCCCTGGGCCTGCTGGGGAAGTCCTGCACCGTGGAGCTACCTCAGCCCAGTGGGCCTTTGTGTCAGGCCCCCAATGTCCAGAGCTCACTTGCCTCCAGGAATCCTCCTCATGTTGCGAGCCTGCACTGTGTTTCCCTGCAGAGCTGGAGACAAGGAGCTGGCCAGGTATTGACTAGGAGTGAGTGTCAAGGAAAGCAAGCACAGGAATCCACTGGGAGGTGTGGACAATCCTGCAGGGGACATTGTGAAGAAACACGCACGATGCCCATCAAAGCTGTCCCTCCAAGAGGCTGGCAGCTGGGACAGTTACTGACCATTCCCTCCTCCCACCATCCATCAGTTGGTAGTTGTAATGAGGAGCATCACACACTCCAAAGCACTGGTGTGTGGGTTGGGGAGGCTCCAGTGGATGTGGAGAAGCCCAGGACACATGGAGAAGCCCAGGACATGCATTGGTCCATCCACCAGGCTTGCACTAAAATCAGGTGGGCAGAGGGAGTGTGACATGGGACACAAAGCCACCTGCTTTTGCTTATTGGGAGGCCCAATGTGACATTGAGGTGTCCTCCTTCTATGAAAGCCACAAGGAGGAGAAGCTCCTCTGGCCCTTTCTTTCCCAGGAGAAGCCAAAGATGCTGCTCAAGAGCTTCACCCTCTGCCAGGCATTCCCCGTGGGGCAGCCACCAGAATAGGATGCTGAGACAGACACACCCAGGGTGCTGGCATCACATCCTGCCAGCATCAGGGGGTCAGGATGGGCACACAGGCCGTTGCGCCCTGAACAGGGGGAAAAACCACCAGCTTGGCTCTGGATCTTGGGTAACATTAAATGACTTCCATTTCATATTTTATGGTAGGCATAATGATACAAGCTGCATTCTTCATCCATCCATTAGAAATGAAGGGACATCTATATTTTAGTGGCACCCCACCACAGATTCCCCATGCTTGTTTTGCTGGGATCCTGCCATGAATACAGGAAGCCAGATGAGAGGTCATCAATCAGAAAGTGGAACCTAACCCCATAAATATGACCCAGAGTGCTTACACCCATAAAATCTGAGGATGGCGTTTGATTTTTTTTTTTTATGATGTTGAGCTGAATTTCTTTTTTAATTCAAGGTGCATGTCACATGTATTTATAAGCCAAGTCTTGATCCTTTTGCCAAGATAGTGGGGGATTTCTCTGTGAATATCTAGTACCTAGCACAGGAAGCAGACATGCGGAGGAGGCACCAACCAGGAGACTGGGTGGCAGAGCCCAGAATCAGCCATTTCTGTCTCATTAAGCATAAAGTCATAAATCACAAGATAAAGGAGAGAGGAAACTCTGTAGGTGATCTATTTCAACCCATTAGTGATACAAATGAGGGAAACTGAGGCCCGCAAAGACAAGGTAACTTGAAATCAGGTATCATACTGATGGAGGAACCAAGGATAGAATTTAGATCCTGACTCTTAGCCTAGTGCTCTTGAAAATCCTCCATCAACTCACTTCACTGGGAAACACTGATAGAATGTCACAGAGAAGTTTATTGAACACATACTACGTGCCAGGTCACTCTCAAACTTTTCCATGTATTAACTTATTAAATGCTCATAATGACTCTATCACAAAAGAATTTATTTTACATATGAGGAAATGGAGGTGAGGAGAATGTAAGTAACATGGCCAACATTCCTCAAGGACAGAAGCAGGGCTTGACTCTAGACTTTGTCTCCAGAGTCCACAGTCTGACTGTCTGTTAAACTACTTCTCATTAGAATTCTCCACATCTAGTGGTTGGGGGAAAGCCTTGCCACCCACCAACTGTCTGGCGAACTCTACTGTGAGGGAAGCTCTCTGTTCTATCACAAGAGTGCTGGGCTCCTGCAGGGCCTCTAGTTGAAACAAAATTAGGGAACAAGAGGGGTGAGATCAGTGGGGAAATACCCAATGCACGATTCCAAATAATCTGGTGATTGCATAATCCAGTGAAGAGGACCTCCAGAGGAGAGGTCTCTCGGGGCCAGGAAGCTCCATGGACTGCTGGGTGGGGGGCGAGGCAGTCCTGGGTTTTGAAGAACGAACAGGCTGCAGGAGACAGTCCCTGTGCTGATGATCTTGGTGAATTGTCCTTCCCTGGAACCATGAGGCAGGTGTGCAGACAGACACAGTTGTTCACTTTCCAAGATGTCAGGGAATGTGTCTCCCTGGTCCACCTCCAGGAACTTTCTGGACTGGCGTTTGTCAAGGTCTCCAGCTCCCTTTTGGAGATGTTCAGCCAGCAGCAATGCCAGGGTAGGTGGAAGAAGTCAAAATAACTGCCCCTAACAACTGTTAGAGCATCTCCCTGTGACTCCCATGAGCTTCTGGGAGGCTCTGCATGTGACATGAGAGTACAAGTGGTGTGAGATGCTGGGATCCCAGGTCTTCCACCCCACACCTCAGCTCTTAATCACTTTACATGTTGAGTTTCTAAGTTCTATTTCATTAAAGAAATATCCCAGTGGCTAAATGTGTCTGAAAACTAGTTGGAAAATATCACATTACACAAAATTCACCAGATGCCACAGTCTTTTAGGGATGAGTGACAAGGAAATAGTTATTGAGTGCCTGAAACTCATTTCAACCAATCCCCACAAAATATTAGGAGGCAGATTTTGCTGTTGCACTAACTTGATAGATGAGGAGTCTTAGGTCCAGGCAGGGAAGGTGACTTGCCCAGGATCACACAGCAGGATTGCACAGGACGGTCTCTGTTTTGACTCCAAAGCCTGTGTTGTCTTGAGTAGCCCAGACTGCATGTCAAGAGTCTTCCCCTAACTCCTTTTCTGGAAATTAGAGGACAGCTGTGTAGGAAGGTCCATGAAAAGTCCTCAGGAGACCTGCATGCCAAACCTGAGTGTGTCAGGCTGTGGATTCTGACTACATACCAGAAGGCTCCGGGTCCTTCTCCTGAACGAAGGTGCTTCATCAACAGCAGGTTGCTAGGGCAACGGGGGCAGGTTGTGAGTGTTTGGAGTTATTCCCCCTGTCATTGTCCTTGTGGAGTGCAGGATAATGACCGTGTTGTAAAGAACAATAAGAGCATTTGTTACCACAGTGCCTGGGTGAGCCTCAGGTTTCAATTGGGTACCAGTAAGGTTGTCTTCAACTGTAAAGATTTCCAATTTTCTCCCACAAGAATTTGCTCTGCTTCATTCCATGTGCATGGGAGACAGAGAGAGAGAGAGAGAGAGAGAGAGAGAGAGAGAGAGAGAGAGTGTGTTTCTGTGAGTCAGGCTTCTCTTTCCTATCCCTGTGCTTTCTGGCATTGTTTCAATCATGCTGACCTGTTTTCCAGAGCTACATACATAATCATTTTAATGAAGTGCATTTTTTTCCTGCTTAATGGAAAATGTTATCGGACTGCATTTTTTGAGATTCTTCAAGGCAAACAGTTTGTATTAATCTTACCGATGGTGGATAAAACGTCAGGTATAAAATATTTTACATCCAGGAAATCGACCTTTCACTCTGAAAAGAGATGTCTAAAGCAAGTTCGTTTATAGCAGGCACTTTGGGAAAATGTGTCACCAAATTGCATAGGTCACTTACAGCTCTGTCTGAAAGTGCTGGAGCAAAGAGAAAGCTTCTAACCAGGTCCTCCACTTGTGTTCCTTGGTTTCCTATCTTTGGCATCATGTCCTGATGTTCAGGACCATGACCAACACTGTGGGAGATTCTACCCAGATGGAGGGGCAGCATTTGGAGAATCCGGTCTCTCTAGTTCTCGGGTCTTTGGGACAAACTCAGCTGTTGTCCTTGCATCTCCTAGCCACCAGGTTCTAACAGGCAAAACTCTGATCCCTTATCCCATCAGAATTAATTTTCTTCTGCAAATCAGGAAAAACTGGTGTGATGAAATGCCCAACCCATTCTAGGTTCCTGATTCCTTGATCTCATGAAAGAATTAGGTAACTCACAGCCTTGGATATCTGCACAAATTACTGGGAACAATCCTCTCTGGAAGCTTTGGGCACAAGACATTACAGGAAAAGAGATGAACTTGGCATTGGGTCTCCTTCCTTTCCCTGCCTCCCCAACTGCTCAGCAGAGTCATCCCTGTTGGGAGTCAACTGCCCATCCATGAGAGGCTGCTCACAGCAGCACTGAGATCTATTCCTGATAAGAAAGTGTTCTTAAGAAATTAGGGGCTATGGAAGGCTCAAGAGAATAATGCAATAATGGTGGCATTTCAGGTTCAGAACTCAGAGTTTGGATCTGAGTCATGGAGGGTGAGACTCTTACCCCTCTTCCCAGGCTGTTTTCTCTAACACTGTCGAGGGACAGGACTGTAAAGAGCGGAAGAGTACATTGGACTTCTTAAAGACTTTGCTCCTTGGTGTTCAAAGGTCAAGGTGTTGGGGGTGTTTATGAGACCACTGGTGATGGAGTGAACTCCTCCTCCCTTCCCTGCAGGCTGGCCCTTTGCCTGCTCCACGGTGCCTTCCCTGATGCACCTCATGAAACGTCTCTGATTGGAGCCATATTTAGCTCTTTAATCTCTTGGTAATCAAAAGAAATCTTCTGATAAGGATGCATGTCAATCGTCTTTAATTTGTCACAGATATTAACTGTGCTTTCCCAAATCATAAGCATTTTTTGGTGACACATTTGCTGTCCCTGAGGAATCCCCTAAACTGCATCTCTGTGGTGCCCCTCACTGCAGTATCACTTCCAGTTTATATAACCTGTTCTCGGGGTAAAGATGTCTTCTCCCTCATCGCCCACTTGTTTCAATAACTGTTTAAAGTGCATGAGATGCAGGGACTTTTGCACACAGTCTGGTCCGCCACTTCCCATTGATTTGGATGGAATAGAAAGATATAAATACATATGTAGATCCAAGCCAGGAAGGCATTTTCTGTGGTCAGGCTAAGCACCATTACTTTTCAAAAATGTTTTTTCCCTGTTAAGAGAGTAAACATGGAAATGGTAGAAATTTTGGAACGTTGCCAGAAGGGAAAGAAAAACCAATTGACCAGACTTCTGCAATCCTAGAGAAATGGCTGTCAAAATTTGTTCCACTTAGTTTTAGCAGATTTTTGCTTTACATGAGATTTTGTTTTGTTTGTATATTTGTTTTCCTTGGTGGAAATAATATGGCATATCTGCATCTCTGTATTGCCCACTGAGTATTGTACAGTAACAGTTTTATGATAATCAAAATTATTTTTAATACTGTAGAAGTGGAAGAGTATGCCATTGATTATTCAGCCACTCTTCTATTATTAAACAATTAAGCTACTTTCTTTTCTTTTAGAAATTATACTACAGTGAATAGCTTTCTGCATAAAGAATAAATATTGCTAAGCACAGCAATTTTTTAATTACTGAGCTCTCCATCAACTACTTCTGGTTAGTAGTGACATTTTAGTGTTGGTCTACTGTGTACTTAGTTCTTTTCAAAATGTTGACAACACATGGTGCTATGGTACCACTTCCACACTCCTGAGCTTTACTTGAAGAAGGGTGGCAGATGATTTTGTGTGGCTCCCCATCACAGAGTTACTCATCATTTTTCTTTTATTGTCCACTGGTTTATTTTTCCAAACAAGCAATAGGCTATTTACAAATAAGCAGATCTCCAATGATGGGTATTAAAATGGCAAGCCTATTAACTGTTTGAATCTAAATGAAAAACAAAATACATTAAGGCACATTTGATTTGTGAGTTTAAAAACAAACATTCTTGTGTAATGACAGAGTCATTTCAGTTTTGTCCCCCAAACACATAAGCACCAAAATTGTCCAAGAACACTTAGTACTTAGTAAAACAGGAATGTAAAAATTAAGGAGGGGGAAAAGTCTTCAAAAGGAAATCTTTGGAGATTGGTTTACTGCAAATAAAACATACTAACCACACTTCAGGTACACATAAATACTAATGCTAACAGGTAAACAAGAAATGGTAGAATTCTAAACAAAGGGTATTAAATAAATTAAAGGTATTCAGATGCCAAGGATAAAACAAACAGGAATTAAAGAAGCCAGTTTTTGAGTAAAGGCAAAATGGTTGTCACTGGGAACTGTCCCACTATAAACAATCTTTGGATCATACTGGTTAAAAATGATTGGGAAATATATTTGTTAGCCCAAAACTGTATTTGCTCGACACCCTTGCAGGAATTCGGTAGTAAACACCAGGTCAACGTCACAGAAGAAGAGCAAAGATTCATTATTGAACTGGGAAGATCCTACGTCAAGGCTCAGAGCTTTGAAAATTCTCTGGACACAGGCAAAATCTGCATGTCAGCTTTAGGGTACTTAATGCGATAATCTCTCATCAGTTCAACTTGTTTGGCCTCATCAGGGTTAGAGTCAGAATTGAAAAGAAGGATGACGAGTTTGGCATTCTGATTTGGGATGAGACATATCTTCTCAAAGTTCCCCATAAATCTCACAAACATGTCAAAACGTCCCGACGAAGGAATCAGTATATTTATCTTTTTATCTTTGGGCTCTTTGTGCTCGTTCTTGGACCCACGGAACTGGAAGGGAACAAGCTTCTTCAGAGAATTGGAGAGGAATGATAGGGATCCAGAGTCCTGATTGATTCTGCTGGCCAGCTCCTGTGCGTCCAGTTCCTCATGCTCCACAAAATGGATCTTGCCGAAAGTCTGCTATAGGTACGCCTGTCTCCTCACAGGAACTGTCATCTCAGGGCCCAGCCCTGCGGCCACAGCTGCACCCCATGCGCATCGCCCGCGCCCAGCCAGCGTGGGACGATGCCGCCACAGCCGCCGCCGCCTGCCGGTGCTGGCAGCCTTCAAGGCTGGTGCGGCGCCGCAGACCCGCTCGTTTCAGCTCTGAAGCGCAGGGTTGGACAAGACGCGAGGCCAGCACAAGCCACGAGGCCAGCACGAAGCCCGGCACGAGCCCAAGCAGCACGCTGAGCCAGGCGCGCTGGCCGCTGGCTGCCACTGCCGAGGTTCCCCGCGCCCTCAGCCCGCCGCCCCGCCAGTGGAGGCCAGCCCGCCCTAGCGCCGCGAGACCTGGACGGGGCAGCGCCGCGGCCGCTGCGGGCCCGCAGCGCTCATCGTGGCCCCCGAGCCGCCCGCAGGCCCCGCGGGGGCGCTTTGTTCCGCACGCCCGCCCCCACCGCCAGGGCCTGCGCCTTTAAGAGGGGACCATGCCTAGTGCACACCGGCGGCTGCTCGGAAGTGAGGCGGCTGTAGCTACTCCCGCTTGCACGCGGAGGCGCGGGGCCAGCGCGATAGCGTCAGCAGTGTTAGTGGGGCCAGAGTCCCTGTCCCGCCCTGCTGGCGTCCCTAGGCTGGCTCCACCTGGCTCATGCCGCCCCCATCCTCTTTGTGGCTGACGCTGCCGCCGCAGCTGCACATCCTCAGGCTTAGCTCGCCATTGCAACAGAAGCCAGTTACTCATCATTGAGAGAGAATTTCTTAGTCTATTTACATCCTGAAAGATCTGCTTCTGGACATGGCCTTTGAACACTGTCCGGTGAAATTGTGATAGTAGGAACTGTTGCAGCCACTTTGGGAACAGAAGTAAAGGATTAGTCTTAGGATGAAAATCAACATGGGAACCTAGAATCTGTGGGATGTGATTGAGTTGCTGATTCAACTCACCCCGATTCCTGATTCTGTCCTCCCGTCAGACTTCTTACTAAGTGAGAAAAATATATTTTCTTCATTGTTTCTTCCAGTTGAGTAGGAATTATTTTTTGTTAACTGCAGCAGAAAGTATTTTAACTGATAAAGTAAAATCAACACATATCATAATAATAGCAACCATTTATGAAGTCTTTTAAGGCTTTATTTTAAATTAAAAAGTAAATCTCCTCATTAAACAAACAGAAAGACTGAATCTCAGGCAAGCGATTTGACAGAACCCAAATCACTGACCTAAGATTGGATCTGTGAGTCTAGAGCCTGATCAAGCAGAGAAGTGAGGGTACCAAGGTTGCTGTGAGGCTGAAGTAGAACCCGGGTTCCATGACCAGGGATCACAACTCCCTCTACTACTTCTGGGGGAACCCAGGAAGCCCACTGCTGGGGCACCAGCCCCACCCCTTCCTGGCTTTCTCTCTTTGGTATCCACTATTCAGTGTTCTTACTTTCTCAAGCATAGCATGTACCCCATGATGCTGTTAACAAATATAATACATCAGAGAAAGAATTACATATATTTATGGCTGTAATAACTTCCCACCCAAAAGGGGGGCATGGATCATATCACTAGAGAAAATCAACCCAGCCTGAGATGTCTTTTTATTTCTCCCTTAGATTTTAATTCCAATAATGTACATGGTTTTCTGGGGGTAAGGAACTTCTGCTTAGGGAACAAGATTTTGCATGGCAGGGATGCTGTTTTGCAAACAGGAGATTTATTTTTTGATTCACTGATTCCATTAGAACTTTGTAACTCAGAAATCCCTGGGAGGCTTCACAACCAGGTCTCAGAGATTCCAGGAGTGACAGCATCCTGATGAATGTGTGAGTCTGAGATACACTGTCCCTCCTCTTTCACAAGCTGCATTTGGGGAAATCTTTTTGCTAATGTATTTTTAAGGTTTGACAAGAAACAATCACAAAGGGCTCTCTTTGAAAGACTCAGTTCATTGCCATCCATGCCAGGAATTTCCCTGACCACAACTTACCCATGGTTGGGTTGAGGCTCCTCCTCTGTACTACAGTCCCACAGGATGGTCCCCACTCAGCATCTCACTCTGCATCACACCTGGCTGTGTCCCCAGCTGTCTCCTCCACTCGACTCTGAACTCTTTCAACAGAAATTGCATCATATTCGTGTCTGGATCCCCAGTGCTCAGCAAGGAGATTGCCAGGGGAATAGGGGCTCAATACATACTGATCCAGTGACTCCTAAACAACATGGAAATGGTTCACTGTTGGTCCCAGCTCAGTGTACAGGCTGGGCTCTTGCTGCCTGACTATCTCCACTTCTGGGTGAGGCAGCCTGACTGAGACCAGCATAGTGGAACCTAGACTGGATGATACCCTGTCTCTCCCCAACACTGTAGTTCTATCTCTTTCCTTTCACAGAAAAATGTCTTTTTTAGAACTTAGATATGTCTAACACTCGGCCCCAAGAACAGTCCTAGGGCATCCTTTCTCCTGAAGGTCTGTGGTCTGCAGAGATGGAGCCACAGAAGGTAACAGTGAGGTCCTTCAGTCTACCCTACAGTGAATCATCTGAATATCTCCCCAAAACTCTTGTTGAAACTCACCACGGTAACAGTATTGACTGAGAGGTGGGACATTTAAGAGGTGATTAGGACACAGGGGCACTACCTCTTGCATGGTTTCAGGTCATTATTGAAGGAGTGGGTTAGTTACAAAACAGGGGCCCAGTCCCCTGTCTCTGGCACACAGTATGCAGTGCCTTTTGCCCTGTTATTCCTCATGGGATTGCTCCCCAGTCTTGGACTTCCCAGCTTCCAGAACTGTGAGCCCATTGACTCCTATTGTTTTTAAATTACCCTGTCTCAGGTATTCTGTGACAGCAGCAGGAAGTAGAATAGGACAAAGCCACTCTGCTCCAAAGGCCACCGCTGAACTAGACAAGTCTGCACTCTTATAGCCCTCCTCACCTGGGTGCCGGGACTGCCAGGGAAGCTGGGAGCAGGGAAGGCCCTTTGAACCTCCATTGGTACTGGACATTAATGTAGCAGGAATGAGAAAATGTGTTTTCCAGAATTCTGCTCATAGAGAACAATCTGATACCTGCCAGGGATGGCCTGGGCTGGACTGTGGAGCCACATGGGCCTCCTGCTTGTCTTTACCCTTGCCTGGTTTCTTGCTTCCCTACCTGGAAACTGCAAATGGGGGCAAACCCTGGTGAGGACTCCAACACCTGGAGTCTGGGGTCTCTCCAGGTGGGCGGTTGTCCTGACCACACTGCTCCTCTGCAGGAGTTCAGATCCGTGGGGCTCACGCTGGTGTACACTGCAGGGTTTCTGAAGGGATTCTGCACGGGAGAGCTGTCAGAGCAGCTGAACCGAGGGAAGGCGCCATGCATGGCTACCTGCAGTCAGACCTGACCACACTTCACCCTCCGTGGTGACACTTCACATGTGAATGCATTTCACAGCGGGACAAGGACATATGTTTAGGACACTGAACACAGTGTTCGGAGGCTGTTGGGATTGCACTTAAGAGAAAATAGAAAAGCCATACAGTAGTAGAGAAGAATTTGCAGCTCTGAGAGCCAACTTTTCTCTGAGGTGACCGAGTTGCCGCTTCTCCAAAGTGTCTGCAGAAAAGTAGCCCGGGGCACCTTCCAAAGAGCAGAGCGATGATTTGAAACAGAGACAGACAGAAATTCCTGGAAGGGCTTGCACCATTGCTTATTATTAGAGTGATCTACAGCCATGCTCAAGCACATGCTGGGGACTTGGAGGGTGTCACCTCTCTGTTTATGACAAAACGTTCTCTTGGCACTTGTGGAGGAGGTTGTTGCTGGCTCTCTTCCCAGCACCTGCTTCCTCTCTCACTTCCTCATTATCTCCCAGTTTGTTCTACAACCAGCCCACCCTGAACCTCACAGGGTTATTGAAGAAGGAAACCAATGCCAGCCATTCCCCTGCCACTGTCGCTTGGTTGGAAGGAGATTCGTGACCAGGACCCAGATGGGCCAAGCATAGGGCCACCTGTGTCATGTGGGAGGTTGATTATCTCCCTCCCTCATGCTGGGGAAAAATAGGGCCCATGGACTCCAGCGTCACTGGTGGCTCCCTTGTGACATCAGGGGAACTGCCCTTACCATGGCACCTGTTCTAAGAATAAAAGCCGAGGGAGGAGGGACAGGGTCCCTGGTGCTATTGCAGAGTGACTGGGTCTGGCCACCTGCCCCTAAGCATCTTGCAGTGTGAAGCAAGTCATTTACTTCAGGGTAACTTGGAATTACTCTACTGGAAAAAATCCTAATTGATCTAAGACTATTATTATCCTCATTTTACTGATGAAGAAACAGTCTTAAGAGACTAATTAACTTGCCCAAGGTAATATAGTGAGTAAAGAGAGTAAAATCCAAGGATAATTTAACTCTTAAGTCCAAACTCTTAATTCCTCTGACATATAGATTCTTAAAATAATATACAGAAATTTCCCAATTTACCTTCCTTGAAGCCAACTTTGTCCCCCACAAACTCAGATGGGTTGTCTTGTTGAATGTCTTGCTCTTAGAAATTATTTTAAAGTTCATATCACCTACTCCTTCTAAAGATTCCTCCTCAATATTTTAGTGTGCAACTAGTACAGAGTAGACACTAAATATGTGTTTTATTAAGAGATAGAATGAAGGGCCTTAGCAGGAATTGGGAGCTCTGAGGAACTGGGGTTTCTGGATCATTTCAATAGGTAACCCGGACTCCAGCATTGGGACATGTTCATGCCAAGGTCTGCTGTTCAGCAGAGAATAATTCCCTTTCTGCAGTAGCAAAGTTTTCACAATTAATCACTGATGTGTGGTCAGGACAGGAGATCTGAGGGGCTCCTGATAATCTCCTAGGAATAGACTCTTCCAGGGGTGCTCCACTCTGCTAGCTTCTACAAGCAGACCTCTGTCTAAGCCCCACCTTTGCTTGGAAAACCCAGCTCCCTGATCCTTCTGCTCTGTCTCTGCTGTCCCTGTCTCATTTCCTGCTCCTTGACTGGTCACTGGACCCCATGTCTTCATGACAACCTGGGTGCCACCATTCCTGGGGGACAGCCCCAGAGTGGGTACAGTGCTGGTGTTGACCATGGCCTCTGGAGCCAAGCCTCATGGTGTCCTCACTTACAATGCAGGTTTCCTTGGACAGATCACCTGATTTCTCTGTACTTGGTGGTCTTCATCTAAGATGGGAACTGCAATAGCGCCTCCTCACATGGAGGTGTCCTGGTCTGCCCGGTCACGGGGGCATGAAGGAGTTGCACAGCCCTGGAGGGCACTGCTGACAGGAGGCACAGTCTGCTCATCAGCCCATGCTGCACCTAACTTTCATGTACCTGCAATTCATACTTGATGTCAACCCCAACAGCAGTGCAGTCTGTGGAAACATTGATTTTAAGAGTTACAAAACTGTAAGAGGTGCTGAGTCTTCCCAAGGAGCTAACACAACTGGTGCTATGTGTGACAGAGAACACTGTTGCGACTTTACTGTGAATTTCAACCTTGACTCATTTCTCTAACAATTGAATCATATAATAGTAGAAAGCCCATTTAGTATTTGAAGATAAATGTTCCACAGATTTCTCATATACACTGTCTCATTTGAGCCCAAATAATACTGAACAAAGAGGATTTTCTGCTTTGCATGTGAGGAACACCAAGTCTGGAGATGCTGGTGACATCTGGTCACTACCAGGTTTGATACTGGAATTGGGGGCCTGTGGCCACTGAGCAGTAGGGACTTTTCCAGAAGACGCCTCCTCTACGTGGACCAAAGTTGAGTGAGTGATCTCCTAGAGGGAGTGGCACCTGGCCAGAAGGCTGCCAGCAGGAGTCTCTCCTCTAAAGCTTCACCGCCTCCTTCCCTGATCTTTGCACCTGAAGTTGCACCAGAGAGCTGCAACTTCTGACCACCTGACACAGCTTACTGACCCCTGAACTTTTACCACCTACTCTTTCAAAGGAGAATGCAAGAAACAAAGCCCTTGCTTATAGCTAGGCAAGGTGGCTTGTTCCTGTAATCCCAGTGACTCAGGAGGCTGAGACAGGAGGATCACAAGTTTAAAGCTAGACTCATCAACTTAGCAAGGCCCTAAGCAACTTGGCAAGACCCTGTCTCAAAATAAAACAAAAAGGGCTGGGCATGTGGCTCAGTGGTTAATTGCCCCTGGGTTCAATTCCTGGTACAAAACACAAACAAAGAAGCCTGTTTATAATGGAGTCATCTGGTCCCTCTGACACTTCCTTGGTGTCCACAGGATTGCTTTTCTTTGCTAGGCTTTTTGAAGTTCAGTCTCATTATAAAGAATCATTCCCAAAGGATTCACTAATTGGGGAATTCACAGAAACCCTCAAATGAAAATACCTCTAATGATTCACTTTATTATGACTCTGTCTAACACCAAGAACTTATTTTTCTAGATTTCCTGGAATTGTCTCTAAAGTGAGACAATTTCCCCATCAGCATCCTGACAGCCTCCCCTGCGTTCTTTCACGGAAGGCTTTTCTTGCATTCACTGTGAGTTTCAAATTTGGAGTAGTTTGATGATATTATTAACATGAGGTGTTTCTTCAGAAGTTGAGTGATATAATGATTTAGCCATGCCTCCACTAACTATGTGACATGAAATATTCACTTCACCAACGCAGTGACAGATCAGAATATCATTCACCTCAGAGGCAATTATGGCTTCTGATCACACATCACTAACACACTGGGAAACGTGTGAGTCCCTCTGTCAGTCACACCACCCCACAGATATTTGCTGAGCACTTGTGTGTGACCTACACTGATCTGAGAGAACTGAGACACAGTCCCTGGCCTGAAGGAACTACTGTCCTAATAGAATTAGCTGTTGATTAAAATGGTGTGTAAGTGAGAGGTGGAGCAAGTGACATGGACACCAAGAGATGCTGAAGACTGTGTGGGCTGAAGAAGAGCTTTCAGGCAGAGGCGAGGGAGTAATGGAAGGGTGTGCACAGCTGAGCTAGTGATCGCAGTTCTCTGAAACAAGCCGAGGCTCCCTCAAGCTCAAACAGCTGACATGGTTGGAATTGGCATGACCGTGGTTCTCCTTCTGGACTCGAGATCGGGGGTTCCTCCCTCAAGGATCTCAGACAGGCAAGATGCCTCCTCTTGTGCTGCCTTCAGGAGTTGGGAGGTGGGCCCTCATACCACTGCTCATACCCAGTTGTCATTAGAGGCTGATCTGTCTCCCAGGTGGGCTTTGGAGAAGGTGGCTGGGTTTCGTTCATCACCAAGCCCCTGGTACCTAGCACAGAACCTGGCACACAGTTGACAATCACCCAATGCTTACTGGATGAGTCCAGATATTTCTAGTTCCCCAGGACCAGAACCTGGACAAAGGTGTCCTCCCTGGAAGCCTCTGCTAACCCTGAGCTCCCTGCCTCCCCTGACCATGCCCCAGTATTACAAATCATCCTGCAGGCAGTGGCCACTCTGTTTGCTGTTTCCCCCACCTTCTACCCCTGACCTTGGGCCTCGGACCTCAGTGAGCATGCAGCACATGCTCCAGGAACTGATGATAACAGGTGGGCTGGGATCTTGTTAAAAGGCACCAGCCTGCTCCAGCTTGGGAATTTTACTCAGAAATGGCACCTGAGGGCAAGTCGCCAGGGGTGGCCCCTCTATTCAAGAAACAGCCACTCAGTGGTGCCTCCCAGGGACCCTTGACTCTTTGCATCTCCCTTTACTCATTGCAAATTGGTTTCATAACTGAAGGATCTGAATGAGGGACAATAGAAAGTCTCACATTGGGAACATGTGGAAGGGAAAAAAGCCACAGTGGTGAGAGGAAAATTGCATCCACATGAAAAAATGAACATTTTCATAATTTTCTTACTAATTAAAATAGCAAATACAATCAAATTCAATTAACAAGAATTGGTCTGGGACTTTAAATCAGAGGAGCCTGATCGATAGCTCTGGAGTCATTAATTAGGCCTGACATGATTTCTTCTAAGCAACCCTCTCTCTCCATTGCAGGATTCGTGATTGGCCAGGAGATGCCAGGTGCTGTGCAGAGCTGGATTTCTGGAAGAGTCTATGTAAAGAGTTCCCCATCATGTTCTGTGTGCAGGACAGATCCAGAACTTCTGCATTGGGTGGGTGCAGTTCTGGAGTGGACTCCAAGAATGCCCAGGAACTTCCCCCAATCCTCACCCCATCCCTTCAGCACTGCTGCACTTCCAACTGACTTGACCTGCCTTTTTCCAGCAAGCGTCCACAACTCTCAGGCCACTCTAATGATTTCCTTGGCAGAGGCTGGAGAGTGACCTAAGACTCTCATCTAGCTGAGGTCACAGAAGCTTCATTCAGCCATGGACTCTCTCAGGGATGGGTCTCTGATGGTGTACCAGAGACAGGCTGCAAATGCAGCAGGACCTGGACCTGAGGAGCACAGACTCCTCAGGGAGACCAAGATGGTGGATCCAGTGCCCCTGGGGCTGGGCTAGGGACAGTGCCAAGTGGGCCTGGAGCAAAGGCCATGGGGTCGGGGAGCTCTGGCCAGTGGAGGAGCTTCATGATGGTTTTGCACCAGTTTCTAGAGATTCTGGGTTTTCTCCAGATCCTTATGCAGAAGTCCCTGTTTCTGTTTGTTTAGTTTAATGTTTCAACATTGAACTATTTCATAAAAATACACTTCGGGATGCTGCGTGGTGTCAGCAGGGTGTGGCCCTATGAGGCTCCAGGGACAGGCCTGACAGTGAGCAGCTCCCACTCATCTGTCCTCAGGGGCCCTGGGGCCTGGGGTCAGGGGTGTGGTGGATGAGGGTCAAGAGGAAGCCCAGGGACAAGGACACACACTGCCTAAAATCCATCAGAAACATGGGAAAGGCCACGGAACCCTGGTGCAGGGGCCACTCCCAGGCCCTCCTGTCTTCCCCTCTGGACTTGATTTCCCAGGCAGGAAGGGGTAGGGAATCAGCCTTGGCCGTCCCTCTGTAGCCCTTGGTTGGGTGAGGGGAGCGAGGAGGAAGGGACAGGGACTTGCCCTGGGCTAGCTGGGGTCCTGGGACAAAAGTCAGCCTCAGTTTTAAGGGAGGACCTTTGGGGTAAGAAGCCAAAGCCCCACAGGAGGAAAACTGCAGAGATGACCTCAGGGTGGGTGCAGAGCTCTCCACCCAATATTTCACGATGTCTCTGGAGAGGGGGAGCCGCTTCCTGGGACAGCTCCAGCCTGGGGTTTGGGCTCTTTCTGCTTCGCTTTCTGGGCATTTCAATGAGAAAGTTTCTGAAGTGTGGCTGCCCTGGAAGACCTGGCTGGCCTTGAGGCTTCTAGTGGGATCCTTAGAAAGGGGTTCTGTGAGGGAGAGAGGGAGGGGGGCTCAGGCCACGTTCCAGTTCCTCTGTACACTTTAGCAGCAGAGCTTCTGTCTGGGTGGGGCGCACTGGCTGGTGAGACACCTCAGGGAAGCCCTACCATTTGCCCCCTCCCCCATGTCTGGATCTTCCCCCAGGTCTTTGTGTCACAGTCCTATCAAGACCATAAACATCATCAAAATGACACTACTTTGGACAGTGTGATCAGGGGACAGTCGGCTTCTGCAGACAGCGCCAAGCCTCTGAGGCTGGTTCTTTTCCATCTTGTTTGAGCCAGGAAGCCAGAGATATAGCCCAGGGAATGGACCAGTGGTGGTCCTTTTCCATTAGGGAATCGATGTCCTTATCAAAGTGGGTCTCCTCCCTGGCCTGAGGCCACCACCTTGTGGACCCCTGAAGGGGAGCCTCCAGGACCTCTCCCAGCAGCAGCAGATGAACCAGATCCCAGGGAACTGGGCGTCCCCCCGGAGGCAGAGGTGGGGCATGTTCAGCCCGGGGGGGCTCCCTGCCACCGGAGCTGTTGAGAGAGGAAGAGGAGGCCTCACCTGCAGCTCCCTCCTGGGGAGGCCTTCTTGGCTGCTCCCTGCCCTTCCCTGCCCACTCCCAGGGAAATCTTTTCAAGTCTTAGTGTGTGCGCCCCAGGCCATGCTCCTCCTGTGCCTCCTGTGCTCCCAGGGCAGGGGCTCCTCCTGGATGTCTCTGTGGGCCACAGGGCCCGGCACCCAGGATGCATTCAGGAAGGGTTTGCTAAGCAGGATTAATGAAGGGACCCAACAGGGAGGAGGGTCTCTGGAGTAGGCCCTGTTCTGAGGCCCTGGTCTGCTTTCTCTGGCCTGGTAATAGGGGAAGGCAGAGGGATCCCCTGCAGCGGGTGACCTGCTCCCTGACTCTGGGTTCCAGCACATGCCTATATAATGTGTGACCCAGACTGTGATCTAATGGCCATGAGAAGAAACCGGGGTGAGGAGTCAGGCTCCAGGGGCTTCCGGGGGCTCCCGGGAGAGGTGCTGTTTTATGGGTAGGGAGTGGGGCACAGGAACTTAAATGGGCAGTTGTTCCAATTGGGGTTTGGAGCCCTTCTGCAGTTAGGTGAGCGAGCAGGTTGTGATCCTACAAGAAGCCCTGGAGCTGCAGCCATGCCCTGTAGGTGGGTGAGATGAGGTGGCCTCAAAGCTCTAGCAGAGGGACCTGCCCAGTCTGGCCAAGCTGCAGCCTCTGGGTCGCCAGGGGCAGCCCTGTCCCAGGACAAAACCAGTGTCTGAGTGACCTGGAAGGTGAGGGTCAGCCCCAGCCTCAGGGGACTCTGAGCCTATTCTGTGCCTGCTGGAGCTCTTTGCCTTGGAGCACTAGAAGCCTGGCCAGCAGAGTAGGACCACGCTCTCTGAGGCAGGAGGCTTGGGACCCTTGGCTCCAAACAAACACTGTAGGTATGCTAGGACCATAGCCAGTGCTTTGTGAATTAAAGTCTCCCTCTCTGGGCAGTCCCCACCCTGTGGGAGGAGCAGGTGGTCATGGCCAGGTACAAAATTTGGCAAGTCAGCCTGGACTAGATCTCAGTGTCCCTTGGGCCTGGCTGGACTCCCTTGTGTAGTGAGAAACTTGTACACAGTCATCCTATTCTATTCCTGTCCAAGAGTCTGCCCTAACCCCATGGCCCTGATACCGCCGTTTACCGGTGACGAGTTCTGCTTCTTCTAATGTTGAAGATTAAGCACTAGAGAAGCACGCCAAGGCAAGCATATTAAGCAGGTTTATTTAAAGGGAATAATACAGACTTCTCCCGGCAGGGAGAAGGGGGCCATGGCTGATGTTCTAAAGTCCCAAGAAGTGAGCACACCCTGCATCTTTTATAGGTTAAAGTCTCTTTTGTTCTCCAGTTCTTTCCCCCCTTATCTCTCCTTCCTGCCTTCGTGACTAGGCCCGGTTTTGCATAAGTGAGAAGCCAAGGGCAGGGGGAGGGCCAAGGTGATTCAGGCGGGTAAGGGCCAGGGGGCATTAATTAGCAGCTCCTTGTTTGCAGTCCTTGATAAAGGCAGGTAAATTTGGTAATCAATGGGCTCCGGAGATCTTTGATATTCCATTCTTCCAGGGGCAGTCTCCAACTTCCAAAGGCAGATGGCTTCATGGCTTCATTTCCTTGAATTGACCCGATTTTCTATTTCTACACTAACTACCTGTCCTTAATTCTGGCTTCATTCCCCCCTTTAGCTATAGGAACTCCTAACTGCTTTAAGGAAAAGGGGGCGTCGGTCGTTCTGACTGCTTCGAAGCTGAAAGGGGGCAGCGAGGGGTAAAGCAGTTTGGAGTTCCTTTTTTTAAAAATCGGGTCAATCGAGGGGTCCAAGGTAGAAGTCTGGTTGGGGAAGAGCAGGTTGTAAAGTCATCTGGGGGTGGGTGCTTCTATGATAGAAGAACAAAAAGACATGAGTACTGAAATGAGATTAGTACAAAGTAAATGTTGCAGCATCTGGAACATGCCACTGAGTATCATGAAAATGACAGAAGTCAATCTTTCACCAGGCGGGTGGAAGAATTGAGAAATTGTTCCCATAACTAGGCCTAGCAAAGGCTGGAAAGACAAGGCCTTTATTTGGGAACTTTAACATTGTCCAGGTTATCAGGAATGTAAACACAACATTTAACTCTTAATGTCATAGATGTCCCAAAAAAAAACATAGTTAAGCTATACTTAATGTCATCTGATTTTTGTAAAATATCCCTTTATTGGTATAACCTGTGTTTAGTAGAGAGCTCTATACTTCTGTTACTTAGGGATAGCTAATCATATGAGCAAACATAGGTTAAGTCTACCTGTGTAGCTTAGGAAGGTCTGCAGGCCTTAAACTGACTAAAAACTTCTGACTCTGGCAGTTTCTCTTGATAGTTATCAGGCACATTTGCTGAAGAATCTTTCTTTCATTTGTAGCTTCCAGTCTTTATTCTAGTGGGCTAATACAAGTGTACATCTTAAGTTACATTTAACTATTATTTCTTTTAAATGCCCAAGAATGATTATATTTTGGTTTTCACTGTTTTGCTGGGTGTCTAAGATCAAGCTGGTCAAATTGACCTGATTCCTGTCTTGTTAAAGAGTCAGCTGAGTTCCCACAGGGGCCACTTGTAGAGAACTTAAGAGCAGCTTCTTAGCTCCACCAGTGCCATTGGTTAGGTGGGGTCTCCTTGATGAGGTGACTTCCTTTGGAAGCATTAAGGGATGTCTCCCTTTTTCCATGACCCTCCTTTGCAGCAGATGCACTGAGTGATTTTTCATCCTCTAGTCTCAACAATCTCCTTGATCAGGAGGTTGTGTGACCCAGAGTTGCAGCACTCCTTAGAGAAGTCCTCTTATTCCCTGGGTTCAGGCTGACTGAGAGCAAAAGATCCAAATACTGGTCTATCTTGCCTTCTGTATTTAATTCCAATCTCTAAGTTTGATCTTAATCATCCAGCAAGCCAGTCTCACCAGTCATAAAGTAAGAGTACTGGGCTTTAACTTTAAAGTCCATAACTTTACAGTTATTTACCCTTTTATCTAACTGGAGTCTGCATTAGTTCTGGAAGTTACCACTATCTGTTAGGTGATGGCTTATTATCACAAGTTACCTAGGTTGCGTGTTCTTGAAGCAGCTACTTCTGCAAAACATTAACAGGTAACAGTTTTACAAAATGAAATTAGCAAGAGTAAAAATATATTCAGCTTGTATAATAGCTATGTTGAGTTTTGACTGAGAACCACATTATATTCCCTATTTGAGATCATAGTAATTTTACAACAAAAAAATAATCTTTTGACTATAACTTTAAATAAGCTGAAGTATGACTAACAAATAAATAAGCTGGAGTCACTCTAACATGCAGTAAGGTGGGAGGCAGAGCCTTATCTCAGGTAAGGCATGGCTCTTTACAGACCTTAAGTGTTCTTATTCTGATGTTGATTTTTGTTTCTTCCTTAAATATCATTAAGTAGTTCACATATACTGTTTCCTGAGTCTATATAAACTTTATAATTAACACAATTTAACATTGTATCTAAAACATGAATCAAAGAAAGGCTGAGAGAGCTTTTAACTTTCCTTTTGTGTGTCAAAGTGGCAAAATATTTTCATGTTTCACAAAATTAACCTTTAAACAAGTCAGGCTCTAATGTTTAGAAATACATTTACATTTGAAATTCTTTATCTCAGTGTAAAAAGTAACAAATTTTACATATACCCTATTGATAACAGGTCCTATAATAGAACATTAAATGATAGAAATAAATCCCCAATAAAATTTACTTATAAAAAGTTTAAAATTACCATTACAGACAAGTTTAATCTGGAGAATAGCAGCTGGATAAATTCCCTGCTTTAAAACTTGTATACCTGAAAAATATGAACACATTTAATATACAACTAGTGACCACTTCACAATTACCTTGACACTTTTTTCTTATCAAATTTAGTTTTTAAAGAAAAATGTAGACTCTGTAACACAGTATAATACTCTAACAGTTGTTTAACCATAATTGTATAAACCCCAATTTTTAAGACTAATTGTTCTAAAGAAAAAAACTTAATAGACACAAAGTTAAGAGTAAATTAGTGTTTCTAAGAAATCCTTGCCATTTAACCATGTCATTTTACCATATAGATTAAACTTTGGTTTATATCAGAACATTAGTATTTCACTTTAGAAAAAACCTTAAATAGCTTTAGCTGTTTCACATACATACAACCAACTTAGTTACACGCAAACTTGTTGAAACTTGCCCTTTACGTACACAGACTTTCTTAGCACTTACTTAGACCCTCATGTATTTCATCACACAGAAACATTTCCTTTTCCCTTTTACTAAATATATTTCCATACCCAGAACCTTTTATTTTCTCTTTCCTATCTGTTGACCCTTTTTTGTTCATATTCTGAAACAACTCTTATGAAATTTCTGAATTTAGATAAATTGCTCTATTTTAATAAGATTAAATATTTTGTTGTTTATAGTACTCTAATTGAAACACAGTTGAAACTTTTGGGACCCTTTGTACATAGAATTGCACTTGTTAGGACATAACTCTTAGTAACCTTGTTTTTAGTTTAGTGATGACACAAAGCAAGTTTAAACCCTTTTATTTACCAACCTATAAAAACACCAATAATGTTTAAGTATGATACCCCATGGAATTTAAAGAGTTAAGAGTACTTGATGTTATTTAACAATTAGCATTTTAACTTTGAAAATTAATCAGATGTCTCTACAAACACATTTGAGTAATCCCATACATGTTAACTCTAATTCACTTATTCTGTAAAAACCAAGAAAGCAGGCAAGTGTCCTGAACAGTATTTGCTATCTCTTTCCTGTTGAAGAAAAGTCCTAGAAACAATTGATATTAGACATTTTATTAACATCAATATTTTATTAGATTGACCACCTAGAGACTTGCGAGTTATTTTCAAAGACATTTTACTTTCATTAGTTTACCCAATTTGAATTGAACCTTTAAATCACGTGAATTAAAAGTATTTGGATCCATTTTTAAATTTTAATTTTAGGAGCGCTCAGTTTTGATACAGACAACCCCAGACAGCACGACATACAAATAACACAAAATCAAAGGCCTTGTAACTTTATAGGTGAATCTCCATTGCAATGTAACAGATGTTCAAAAGCTGTAGTTGAATAAAAAAATAGAACTTATCAAAAAAATCATGAGCTCAAAAAATATATAGAATTAAAAAAAAAACAAGAGTCCTGGAAAAATGATACGGCCGTTAATTACTTTAGTAAAGCACCATAAAATTTACTTTTGCTGGAGTTTAGGTAAGGCTCTTTTTTTACCTTTTTTTCTTTGGGTTTGAGACCGGTCTCCTACTGAGCCTTTGGGCTTCTTTTATTTACATTTCAATGTAAGCCTTGACTGAGATCTGGAAGGACCTAACAGATTTGAATAGAAACCTTGTGCCTAAGGCACTTTAGCCATCTCATCATTACAGGTTGGATGTCAAAGAAAATTATGAGACCTTATTTTCCATTTCTTTTGAGAATGAAGCTACTTTGCTAAGTTCCTCACTGAGATATGCCATTGGTTATTGAGTTGCCTATGGCTGCCTATCCAGGATTTATTTTCCCCTTTTGTGACAAACAGGTTAAATCTTGCTTCATAGGTAAGCTGAGGACAGGAGCTTGAAGTAAGGCCCCTTCCTGGGGCAGAATATTGTCCTATAGTGGTTATTTTCTGTAGTATTGAACCTGTTGATGACATAATTAAGCTTTATTTTTTTGAGATCTTATAATTCCTATTAGCTAAGAAGTTTAGGAGTTCTGCAATGGCCTTTTGATATTCCTCCTGGGTGGAGGCACATAAAGTATGTACTTTACTTACTGGAGAACAATCACAGAATGTTTTATCTCTGAATTTTGTTAAGTCCTTAGCTAAGGTTTGTCCAGAACAGGTGAGGGCCATCTAAATCCTGAGGCAATACTGTCTAGGTTAGTTGAGATACAGTATCTGGTTACTCAAAGGCAAACAAATTGCTATTCAGAGTCTAGCATAAACAGGAAAAACCATCTTTTAAATCTAACAGTAAACCAAGCAGCAGTTGGAATCCAAGATAAAAGTGTATGAATTAAGAAATACAGGGTGGGGGAAATTACTGCTTCATTATTCTAAGGTCTTGGACTAGGCAGTTTGCTTTTTAACTCCTAAATGGGCAAATTGCATGGGCTATTGCAAGGCATTAAAAGTTTCTATCAGTTTGAATGATCTTTAATAAGTCCTTTTTCTTGCCTATATGTTCCCTTTTTTCTTTTGATGTCTATTAAAAACAGAAGATGCAAGCTGGAGAAGATCATCTGAGGATTGATCAAGGCCACGTGCCAATTTTGAAATTTCCTCTAAATATTTGGGGCTGACTAAATGATAAATTTATACTTTAAAAGTAGGTGGCCCTTTATGGATTCAGGATTCAGAGTGGTGTGCTTTCTTATTGCTTTCCTAAGTCTCTCCATGAAAATAGCAGGATTTTCGTGAAGGCTGCATAATAGTTTTTTATGCATCCTACTCATTATTTGAATCCCAGTTAGGATGGTTTCTGGGAACTGCCTGTACTCTAGATGGTTAATAGCATAATTTTCCAGGTGAAGTCAAATACCTGGCGTAAGTTTTGTAACATCTCAATATTTATTAGGATCCTCCAAAAGCCTCCTTAAATTTATTTTTGCCTATCTTAAGTTGGGAGGGTTCCCTCAATTTTCCTCCCTTAGTGGGCGATTCCTCAAGACTTTCTCCTCTCATGGTAGAGATTATTGCTGTCAAGCATGGTAACATATGAAAGGCACTTTTCATTTGCAATTTAGCAGTATGCAGGCTAGTGGTGAACCTGGCAATACTGTTGAGAGAGAAGCTCCCATCTAAGTGGAAGAAAAGAAAAATAGACCTCAGGCGCCCGTGCCGGAGACTATGTGCAGGGACGTCTCCCTAAGTTTGAGCTTCAATCCAGTCCAGAAAACCCGTCTCTCACTACCTGGCTTTGCCAAAGTATTTCTGGCCTCCTTCGGCAAAGTGCTAGGGTCCCTGTTTGCCCTGTGCTAGAGACCCTGGGAGGATTCAGACTTAAGGGCATTACTGCTTTCCTCCCTGCCACTATAAACTCCTAATTATGAAAAACGATGACAAAAGTAAAAAGTGTGCCTTTTGCCTATCTTCTTGCCCTGTAGACGAAAGGAATCTCCGGAGGGTGAGGGGACATCTATTGGTTGTTAGGTGTATAACACCCTTTGCTTGGAGGGTCTCACGGGAGGGGTTTTTAAATGCCTCCCTCTTGCAGCTTAAAGAGAACACCATGAGTACATTTAAGCATGGGAACAGTAATGGGGAGACTCTAGATGGACTAGTGAAGGCTAACTATGTGAACAAAGGGAACCTGGGCATTTTCATACTAATCATCCCAGGCCTTAATTCTACAGTCTGAATTCCTAATGTCTGACCGGCAAGGGAAGGGGAGCATCCAGGAGGGAGTGGATGTGCGGGAGTGTTGTGCACTGTATGGCCCATACGGAGGCAAAGGTGATTGGCGCTTTCCCTCAGTGCCACTGTCTACCGATCAGCCTGGATACCCTTCAGGGCTGTCGGGAGGGGGAGTCTGGAGAAGGAACCTTTGGGGTCCACCCGAGAGTAGCCCGGGCCGAGAACCCCGCAGTTGCTCCAACCCTTCCTCCACCTCCACGCATCCTGGGCAGATCAGGACTAGGGACACTGTGTACTTGTGGCAATTGCGCTCCGGGCCTGGACAGAAAAGTAGGAAACGGCTTCAGCAGAGCCCCAACATGCCTGCAGAGCAGGGGATTGGAAACTTGCCTGGGCCGGGAAACCTCTCACCCGAGTCTTAAGGATGGCGGCTGCACTAACTGCATTTAAGTAGCCGACGGGTGCCCATTTTGCCCTCCAAAAATAAAGATACAGAAAGAAAGATGTACCTCAAACAGATGTGGGGTGCGTGGAGAGAGAAGCTTACTTACCTTGGCGTAAATCTCAGTGGGACCTCCAAATCTGATACCGCCGTTTACCGGTGACGAGTTCTGCTTCTTCTAATGTTGAAGATTAAGCACTAGAGAAGCACGCCAAGGCAAGCATATTAAGCAGGTTTATTTAAAGGGAATAATACAGACTTCTCCCGGCAGGGAGAAGGGGGCCATGGCTGATGTTCTAAAGTCCCAAGAAGTGAGCACACCCTGCATCTTTTATAGGTTAAAGTCTCTTTTGTTCTCCAGTTCTTTCCCCCCTTATCTCTCCTTCCTGCCTTCGTGACTAGGCCCGGTTTTGCATAAGTGAGAAGCCAAGGGCAGGGGGAGGGCCAAGGTGATTCAGGCGGGTAAGGGCCAGGGGGCATTAATTAGCAGCTCCTTGTTTGCAGTCCTTGATAAAGGCAGGTAAATTTGGTAATCAATGGGCTCCGGAGATCTTTGATATTCCATTCTTCCAGGGGCAGTCTCCAACTTCCAAAGGCAGATGGCTTCATGGCTTCATTTCCTCGAATTGACCCGATTTTCTATTTCTACACTAACTACCTGTCCTTAATTCTGGCTTCAGCCCTTTATAGCCTCTCTCCTTTCTCATCCTGGGCTCTAGGAATGGGGTGGGTGGGCTAGAGGCCCCTCCAGGCCCAGAGCTGATTGGGAAGGTGAGTTTCTTGAAGCCCAGACTCTCAAGGGCTGTTCTCTCAGTAACTTAGGGGTGCCACCAGGCCGGGGGAACTGTCCGCTCACTATGCCCCTGCCTTTCGACCTCATCTACACTGAATACCACGGCCTGAGCAGATGAAGCAGCACATGGGACTCTCCTTCAAGAAGTAAGGTGAGAGGGCTGGTGATGGCGGTGGGGGCCGGATGGCTGTGGAACCAAGCAGAAAGCTGCTCCCCTCACCCTGCGGGGCTGCCCTGCCTCTATCCTTCCCTGTCCCGAAGCTCCCATCTCACAAGAGCTCTGCCCCTCACGAGGATGATCACCAAACCTTGGAGAGTAGGGAGTCCTCCATGGCCTCTGGGGCTGCATGGGGCTGGGGTGGGGTCACCTGGATGGAGGGGGCAGAGGAACTGCTGTGGGTGAGGTGGGGTGGATTGGAACTGGACGTCCCAGTGGGGGCTTGGCTCTGCCCTGCCGGGTGGGGACAAGACCCCGCCCTCCCCTCTCTCTGCACCCCCTGAGTATGGAGGAAGGCCAGTGCCATGGCTCCCTGTCTTCCTGCAGCCATCGGGGTATGGGTTTAATGTGGGACAGAGAGCCCTGCTATTTATTACATTTGCTCCAGTCCCACTGACTATCCCACATGATTTTATTAGGGAAAAAAAGTGACAGGCAGTGTTATTGCTTTTATTATTAATGTGCGTTCCCCAGCACTCAGCACCCTCCTCCTGCCCTTCCTCCCACCCGGGCCCTGCTCTGGGCAACAGTGCCAACCTCAGCACCGGGCACCTGACTCTGGGTTACGGGAAGGACGGGGTCATGGGGAGCATCCTGTGAGGTGGCTGCTCTGCTTTACCTCAGGGCCCACTCATGGGCAGGTGGACACAGGGATGCTCTGGGGCCTCAGAGCCCACGCTGCAGATCCACAGAGGTGAGGCTCCTGGACTCAGAGCCTCTGCCCCTGAGGGTGACGGAGGGAGGAGGACAGGCCTCCCACCATCATCCCCTGCCCAAGTAGTCTACCTGGTGGAGGAGACATGGGGACATTGACTCTGCCAACACAGTCACCCCAGGACCCTCACCCAGGTGGTCCCCTGTGGGGAGCAGGGAGGGACCCCACTCCAAGCACCTGCTCCTAGGCAGCAGGGAGAACAGCTTCTGAACACTAACTGGGGACCTGGGGGTTGGGCTTTTGTGATTCCACTTGACTGGGCGGTGACACAGAGAGGTCTAGGCACTTGCTGAGGTCACACAGGGAGAATGTTGGAGGCCAAGCTCTGTCGCACAGAGCGCTGCCCTGACCCAGCCACTGACCAGTTACAGGGCTCCTGGCTGGGGCAGCCCCAGTCCAGGACACAGCAGCATGACCCCTGCTTCTGATCCCTGGGGGGCAGGTGCTGAATCCCAGTCATTGACACCTTTGGAACCAAGCCTGCTTAAAACCATGAGGAGTACACCTGTGGCATGGCTGCGGCACGGCTGCGGCACCAACTGGGGAACCTCAACCCCAAGCAGTTCATGACCACATTCCGTGAGTGCCGGGGCGGAGGGTGGAGATGGAGGTTGGGGAGGCCGGCTCTCTTCCTCCCTGTCTCTCCTCCTGGGCACAATGGGATGCAGAGAGGAGCCTCCCTGAGGGCAGGGATCAGGGAGGGGGAGGCCTGTGGGAGACCTGCCCAATGCCAGGAGGACACTGAGCACACAGTACAGAGTGAGGGGTTTGGTGGCCTTCCAGGGACACTTGCAGGGACAACTGTGATGGGTGGCGAAGCAGCAAGCCAGCTTTTTCAAGCCAAGGGTGTCACCAGAGTCCTGAGCCAGACTGAAAGGTCACGGTGCAGAGCAGGAGAGGAGCTTTAACCACTGTGGCTGTGCTGGGAGGGCCGAGTGAGGCCCGCCTCTCAGCCCTGTCTTGGGTCCCTGACTTAGGCTTTGGGTTTAAATAGATGAAGGGAGGGGGCAGGGTGAGAGAGTTGGGTAAGTAAGCAGTCTTGGTTCACCTGTGGCCTCTTGATCTCTCTGATGGTCCTGTGTGGAGGTGGCTCTTAGGAGTCCCCAGTGCTCCAGGGGGAAGTCTCATCAGGGTGACCTGCCTGCAAGGCCCTGCTGTTCCTGCCAGGTGCAGGGTAGTGGCTGGAGACAGGTGCAGCTGGCAGTCAGTGTCCCTGAAAATCTCAATGACTCCTTAGCTACTTTCTCTTGGTGGGGTCGAGATAGGGTAGGTGTCCTGCAGAACTAGCTGTTAGATGAACCCTGTTTAAATGACCAGCAGGCACGCATGCAGAGCTGACCAGGGTGGGGCCCGCCAGAGCTGAGCGTTCTGCTTTGCATGGGACTCTAGAATACATACACACACTGCCCTGTGAGATACTGCGTACTGAAAATAGCCTAACCTTCCCTGACAGCTCTGGTGGGTTCTGTGTCCCTGGTGCATGGCCCGCCCTTTGGGGACACTGAGGTGTGCAGAGCTCCCGCTGTTCAATGTGAGCCCTGCTGGGAATCTGTCTACTGTCACCTTCAACTGTGACTGTCCTCACTCTGCCCTCCAACAGCGTCTAAATTGTGGCACTTTGAGAGCTCTGGGTGGGAAAGCCAGATAAGCACCCTTGCTAGGACTGGGTCTAAATTAAGAGCAAAGTCCTGAGGGGCTGGTGAGTGAAGGTATGGTCTCTCTTTAGCCCATCAGATCTGGCGTCTTCTTGGGAACTTAACTGCTCTTTCGCCATATTCTAGGCTGTCTCAGGGGATGATGGATGGAAGGATGGGTGGGTGGATGGAGGGATGAAGGGATGGGTGTGTGGGGAGTGATCTGAGTTCCTGAGAGCTCTGCAGCTCCTCAGAGGTACTTGGGGTCCTTTGAGGGTTAGAGGAGGCCAATCAGATCATGGATCCATTTAATGTGCAGTCCCGTTGGCTTCCTTTGGAAGAAAAATTGCGTGGCTAAAAATAAACTGGAAGCCTCTGGTTTAGTCCAAGCTCTGTGCTCACTGATGAAAAATCGAGGACCAGAGAGGAGAGGGGCATTGTCCAGGGCAGCACAGCTGGCCGGAGGCCACCCCAATTTGGAGTGTCTGCTGTGCTGGCGCTGCTGGGGACCTGGGATGAAACTCCACCTCACTCCCTCCTCCCCCAGGGGAAGGAGAAGTTCCTGGGCATCCTGAACAAGTACATGAAGATCCACAGCACCATGTACTATGAGAGCCAGAGGCCCCCCAAGGTCTCCATCTTCATGAAGAACCACAGACCCTTGCCGCAGCCTGAGTTCCAGCAGCTGCTGCACAAGACCAAAGTGAGTCCCCCAGCATACTGTCCTCACCCGCCTGGTCACAGGTGCCAAGGGGACCAACCAACACACCTGCCAGGGTGGCCGCCACCATGCATGACCTCTTCCACACGTGGACATGCCCCAGCATGCTATGCTGCCTGAGCCCTGTGTCCAGTCCTCCAGGGAACTGGCCAACATGGGATGTCCAGCAGTCAGGGGAGAGCCTACAGGATCAGGGGCCTGGGCAGGGCCACGGCCTGGTTAGGGGAACTGGAGCCAGGCAGACCTTTTGGAACCTCTGAGTGGGTGGTAGGCTGACTGAGAGGCCCTGGCTACTGTCGCATGGGGCGATTCATCCTGGATGAATGCTTCTGAGAGTCACACAAGGAAGGATATCTCTGTGCAGTGGACAACCTGAACAACCTCACACAGCAGTCCTGAATTCAATACCATTTATGAAGCACCTTCCAGGAGCCAGCCCTAAGTGCACAGCTGGCATGGTTAGGTGCTGAATTAGTGTTTTCAGGATGAGTGAGTGGAGGTCCTTTGAGGTCGGCTGTGGATGCGGGTCTGCAGCCTATTGGACTTGGGATACTTGCTCTGTCCTCGTCCCTCCAGAATCATAGGTAGCAAGTGCAGGCTGTGCACAGTGCCCCACCCAGCCCTGCATTGAGGGATGCGAGCTGGCCACCCCCACCCCACCTCTGCCTGGCTACTGGGCTCCCGGTCCTCCCTGACCTCGTGCCCCTGGCCCCCTCAGTTTTTCACAGGTTTTGGCTTCCCCCACAAGGGCCCAGCCACCCTGGAGGCCACCAGCCATGGCTGTGTCTTCCTGCAGTCCCGCTTCAGCCCGCCCCACAGCTCCCTCAACCACGAGTTCTTCCCAGGCAAGCCCACCTCCAGGGAGGTGAGTGGGTGACCCAGCCAGCCCAGGAGGGGTCAGGGAAGGGGCCCTGAGGTTCCTGGAGAGGGAGGTGGAAGAGTCAGGCAATGGGATAAAAGGGACAAACGGTGAGCACAGGAAAGCCACCCCTGCCAGCTCCAGCCAGGTGTTCTCCAGCACCCCTACACAGAGAACTTCATTGCCAAGCCCCACGTGTGGACTGTGGAAGACAACAACTCAGAGGAGTCTGAAGCCGCCATCAAGGCCATCATGGAGACCCAGGTGAGATGGCCACCACTCGCACTGTGGGCCTCAATATAATTAGAAAAACGTACATAGACTTGGCCTGCGCTGGCAGAGGAGTCCACCTCCCTCCCGGTCAAACATACCCCTGCGTCCAGCCATGTGGACTGGAGAGTGGAGCAGGGGCCCTCACTCAGCAACCTAGTGCATAGGTTTTAGGGGGCATACCTTGGTGCAGTGAACAACCTGCACAACCTTACAAGGTAGCCATGGTTTCAGAGTCACTTATTGAGCACAATGAAGGGCCAGGCCCTGTGAGCACTCCTGACACAGATTGGATGCCGAGTCAATGGTTTCCAGATGAAAGCATGGAGGTTCTTCAGACCCTGCTTTAGGTGTGGGTCTGTGACCTTTTAACAGTCTATCTCGAGCGATGAATTGCATACAGCTCTTCCGGGGATCTTGCTGACAAGGTCAGCTTTCCATTCCTGATGGAAACATCCAGGTCCTTCCTTCCTGGTCTGGAGGTGAATGTTCCTAGAGGAAGTGCCCAGCAGCAAGTCACCAGGTCCTGATATGCACCTGTCTTCAGGCCTAACAGGTGAAGCTGGAGTCTGGTAAGGAAGTACACTCTGCCCCTCCATCCAGTGGGGAGATCTGCTCACCTCCTGGGAATCAGCTGAGGCTTAAACTTAAGTCGCAGACTGAGTCTGGGCTCCTCTGGGGTGACTCTGAGGCAGGGTCTCAGCACAGGTGGCTCCACTGGGAGGTGGTCCCAGGAAGGGGCCAGGTGTGCCTAGAGCTCCTCACCGCGGGGCCTCTGAGCAGGGGCTTCTGTCACATCCCAGAAATGCAAGAACCTGGGGTGGTTCTCCTCCAGCTCCCACCTGCCCATGGTTGCGGGCTGCCCACTCCCATGGCTTCTGTCCCTTGCACAGGCTGAGCATGCCATAGACAGCCCTGAGGTGGAGCGTCAAGGGCAGAGAGGCTGAATGGGCACTTCCCACATCTGCCACAGGGGCCACTCTCCGTGTTTGACGATGGCCCTTGCAGATTTTAAGGCAGACAGGAATGTGGCTTCAGGGCCATGCCCCAGTAGAGGGCTGGACAACTGATTATTACTACTGATTATTATTGATGGGTTTAAATGGGCCGGAGCGCAGACCAGGCAGTGGCCTCGGGAAGGGGACTCAGTGCTAAGGACAGGCCCAGGGCGGGGACTTGGTGTGGGTTTACTCTGATTCACTTCATGCTGGAAACAACCCCGTTGCACCTTCTCCCCTGCCCTGCTGGCCTCCTCTTGCACAGGGATAGGGGCAGGGTGAGGACTCTTCCCCATCACTTGAGGACTGGCCTGACTTCCAAGGCCCATCAAGCAAAATGAGCCTGTGGGTGGTGCGTCCCCTCCCCAGACAGAAGGCTGGGCACAGGGGAGGGACTGTGCCTGGGAATGAATGTGCCCAGACCGTCCTCCGTGCTTCTGCAGGGACACACGGGGACTGGGGAGGTGCCTGTTCTCAGGAGGGGCTGAGGGGGCTTCCTTTTCCTTGTTCTTTCCTTTGATATTTTTTACATGAACATCTGTTTAATTTTGCTATTGAGTTAAATAAAAAACAGCATAACCAGGCTGAGGATGTAGCTCAGTGGTAAAGCACTTGCCTAGCGTTCAGGAGGCCCTGGGTCTAGTCCCCAGCATCACAAAAAAAGAGAGGGAGAGGGAGAGAGAGAGTGTGAGCAGTGACAAAGGACAGAGGATCCAGGAACCAAGGCATCCACATCTGCCGCAGGCCCCTAGGGACCCTGGCCCAGCCTGTCTGCTGGCAGCCTCCTCCATCAGGCCCTGCCACCCACTTTCCTGACAGTTCACCCCCTGGTAGCCCAAAGGGGCTCACACACTCCCATTCCCATGGACCACTGGGGAGGGGCTTGTGTGTAGACCTGGGCACCCTGGGACTTCTGCCTCGGAGGACCAGGTGTGGCCTGGGAGTCGGCATTTTCAACAAGCGCCTGGTGACGCTGAGAGTCTCCTCTAGAAAATCCATCTTGAAGCAGCTGGCTGGGAGTGGACTGTGGCTCCTGCAGGTCCTGTGGCCTCCAGGGGAGGGGACGGGATGCCGGAGGGGCCCAGAAGGCACAGAGCCCCAGGGGCCAGCTACTACCCCTCCTGTGGCAGGGCAGGTTCTGTGTCCCTGGGCTGCAGCAGACGGGCTTGTGCTGCATCTCCATCGAATCCAGATAGAGGCCGAGGGGTGAGAGAACTGCAGTGCTGCCATCGTCCCCCAGCCCCTCTCAAGGTCACCCTCCAGGTGGCACTGCAGGACCAGCACCTGTCACCTGGGGAGAATGATGCCATGCCTGCAGTTAGACCTAATGAGGGTGTTTGCAGGCAGGCTGCTGCCACCTGGGAAATCATGGCAGGCAGGCGGCTGGAGGGCTCCCTGCATGCAGGACCTGTAACTCACCCCGTGTTGAGCATTTCAGATGCAGAGTGGAATAACTCAGGCGCTGTTGTCACTGCTGAGCAGGGAGCGACATTAGGAGAGCAAAGGCTCTTCTCTGGGGCTTTTTCCTTATATCCTGGGTTTTTCCCTGCCATGGGCCCGGGGGCCTGCTGGGCAGTGTTCAGAGGCTGTCTGGACTCTGCTCTGCATGTCAGGGCAGCAGCTGGCCGCAGGGCCCTGAAGTGGGTCGGGGATGAGCGCAGGGTGAGACAGGCCTGCAGAGCATCTGGGACAGAGGGATGCTGGGGTTTCCTGGGACTCTGGAACAGCCTGGGGACTGAGAATACACACAGCACCTGGTGTCCAGTACTGGGACAAGGTCAGGCTGGTGGCCTTTGTCCCTAGAGTCAGAGGCAGCAGGGACCAGCTTCAAGGTGAGCAGTGGGGGCTGTCTCCCTGGGACTCTCGAGTGTTGGGAGTGTCACCTGGCCAGGGGGCCCAGGATGGGCCTCTAGCCCTAAGAGGCAGGCTCTGCGGGGGCCCCACACAGCTCTGCTGGACCTTCTGAGGTCACCTTATGAGGAAGAAGGGGTGCGGGCTCAGGCAGGACTGTTTGGTTTCACCACCAGAGCTAAGGATCTCATCTCTGGGGTGGTCAGCAGCAAGATGGCGTCACTGGGGACTGAGCTGGACTGGGCCAGGCAGGATACTCACATGGTGTGGGGTTTGGGGATGCCAATGGCTACAGCTACCCTCCTCTGAGTCAAGGTCGGCCCCAGCTCTGGCCACTGCTGCCTGCCACCCGTGGGCTCTTTCAAGGTGGCACTGTGCTGGGCCTGCAGGTGAAGCCCAGGAAGGGGTTGGGGAGGGGACATCTTGTCCCTTGGTTACCTTTGCCTCTTGTACCCCAGCCACTCGGCCACATGCCCCAGTGCAGGCTGCTGCATGACCCTGAGACCATTAGGTCACATGTGGCCTCCTGTGTAGTGTGCTTGTAACCTTGTGTGGCCTGGGCAGGTGCTTTCCAGATGCCATCTAGTCACATCCCACTGGGAGCATGCTGTGTCCCTCTGTGTGAAGGTCCATGTCTTGGGGAGGGTACAGCCAAGCTTTTCCGTCTCACAACCATTTTCTGAGTGCCCACTGCATGCCAGGCACTGTACCAGGTAGTATACCAGACTCTGGTGGACAAGCTGTGGGCTCCTGAGAGAGATGGAGAATGGACAGGAAGCCGTGGCAGGGGCGCTTCTCCCTGGCGGGAGGAAGTCTGGGGTGCTGAGGACTCCAAGGAAACTGGCCTGTACCAGGGAGGCATGGGCGCAGGATGCTCTGGAGTGGGTGATGTCCCAGAGAAACCAGGCTGGGGGAGGGGGTCTCAGAGCCCAGGAGGGGTGGAGCACTGGGCTCTGGGCAGGAAGAAGCTTGTGTGGCTGGGTTGGGGGACAGGGCAGGGGCACTGAGACTGGGACACAGGGAGGGTCCAGGGCTAAGCCTGAGTCCCCAGGGACCCTGGAAATTGTAGGGACCTCAGCTGAGAGGGTCAGGTGGATGGGGCATTGGCACATCCCACCCCAAGCCCAGCAGGCGGCCCCATAACCAGGCCTGCATGCCGTGCCCTCCCTCAGGTGGAGCTCTACCTGCCCTACGAGCACACCTGTGGGGGCAGCTGGAGCGGACTCACGCCTACATCCAGCACCAGGTAGGCGGCCCTTCGTCCTCAGTCTTGGACCTGGGATCCCACCCCAAACCCATCAGGCCAGAGCCCACGCTGTGCAGGCAGCAGACACCCTGGCTGTGAGCCCCTCAGGGCCCCTGACCACTGAGCCTCCTTTCCTTCCCTGCCAAGTACCTGGAGGCACCTGAGTGTCTGTGGGGTGGGGCCTACTTTGAGGAATAAATGAAATTTGCGTGCAAGGCTGCCTGGTATTTAGCAAGTGCCCAACAGTGGCTCCCACTGAGCTGCAAGCCTGGGACCTCGGGTGCCACCCAGAGCCGCCCGTGCCCCACTCCACCTCCCTGATGCCCTTTTCCTCCTGCAGGACTTCTGTGCAGTTCCCAGCCCAGCCCCTGACCAGGGGCTGGGGCCTCACAGAGCCCTTCATCCTGGCGCCCAATGCCACCCACCTGCAGTGGGCCCAGAACACTAGCAAGGACCCCGGGGCCTGGCCCCTGCCACATTTGCTGCGGGCCTGGTTGGCCACCACTAGGAGGGACTGCCTTAACTACAGACTGGTCTGCGAACCCTCCTTCTTCCCCTTCCTCAACAGCCAGGAGGCCTTTCTCCAGTAAGTGCACCCCCCTCCCTCTGAGAGTTTCCAACCAGTCAGGAAGGATCCAGAAAGGACCTTCCAGGTGGGTGTCAGCATCATGCAGCTATACACTTGGCAGGACACAGCCGCTACCAGGGACGCTGCCTCCCAGTACCACCCAGCTCCCTCTGCCCCTCGGGGGCCCTGCTCCAGCCTGGATGGGCACCTTCTCCATAAAGCTGCTGTGCATCCCTCCATGTGGGACCCTGGCCCCTCTTCTCCAAGCTCCCAGACAGAGGTGGATAAGGAACTGTAACGGCCTCTTCCAAGTCTGGGTCAGGGGTTGGTGGGGAGAGGTGTGAGCAGTGCCAGGCTGGGGACAGCCCGCCCCACCCACCCCAGGGGTTGACCGACACTGGTGGCGCCCACGCACCCTGCAGGTGCCCTGTGACAGCGCCGAGTGGGAGATGCACCACCTGTACCGAGAGCTGGCCCAGTCTGGACAGGAGTGCTACCTGCAGAAGGAGCCCCTGCTCTGCAGCTGTGCCGGCTCCAGCACCAAGTACCAGCAGCTCTGCCCCTGTCATGACTTCCTCAAGGGCCAGGTGGCCCTGTGCCAGGGCTGCCTGTGAGGCAGTGAGGGCCCCTGCCCCGTGCCTCCCCCTGCAGGAGAAAGCACCATCAGAACCCATCTCAATATGCACACGTGGCCTGAACTTCCTTCCCAGGCCCAGGAGTGGGCAGTGGAGTGCCAAGCACCATCCAGGGGAGGGTAGCACCAGCAAGCCACAGGCACTCGGGGGAGGCAGATGCTGATTCTGTGAGGATGGACATGAAGGTGAGACCACCCTCTGCTGTGCCCCTTCCCTCAACCATGTCAGATTCCCTAGTGTGCAGAAGGCCTGGGCTGCTTCACAGGAACCCCACCCTGATGGGTCTGTCCCTTTTACCCTTGCTCCCTCCTCACAACCGCTTAGTCCTCACCTTGTTCAGGGACATGTGGATGCTGCCAGCCAGTATCCATCTGCAACCCGAGGCTCCCTTGAACTCTCACCTCTCCTGCCACCTGCCTGGTCCTCATCTCCACTTTGACATCTAAATGACACCCAAACCTGACGTGATCAAAATGGAAACCCTGGTTCCTGCCTGCTCCCCGACCTGTCCCCTGGCACCACTGTCCCCGTGCTGAGGATGGACAGTGCCAACCTCCCCCTGGCTCTGGAAGAACCTGGCAGTTGCCCTGGACTCCCGTCTTCCACTCAGATTCCAGGCCACATGCCGCCTGAACCGTACCACCCACGCCCGGGTCACCAGGGCGACTTCAGCAGCCTCCAGACTCCACGATCTTTTAAGTGATTCACCAGGTTTTTTCTAAAAGCTAAATGTACATAACATCCCACCACTCCTCTGATCCCTCCAAGCCCACTGCCCGCAGCCTCCCTGGTGTGGCAGCCTCAGGGCCTTTGCAGCAGCCAATGACCTCCTCCAGGCCTCCCTCAGCCATCACCTCAAGGAGGGCTTTCCTGACACCCCACTCAACAGCCTGATGCTCCCTGGCCCCAGTTCTGCCCTGTGTTTTTATGTTACTTCATGGCTCCTGGTTCCTCTCCCTCCCTCTCCCTCTCCCCTCTCTTTTTCTTTCCCTCTCCCTCTCTCTTTCTCCCTCTCTCTCTCTCCCTCTTTCTCTCCCTCTCTCCTCTCTCCCTCTCTCTCCCTCTCTCTTTCTCTCCCCCTCTCTCTCTCCTTCTTTCTCTCCCTCTCTTCTCTCTCTCTCTCTCTCTCTCTCTCTCTCTCTCTCTCTCTCTCTCTCCCTCTCTCTCTCCTAGAAGGTTAGGTCCTTGAGCCAAGCATCTTTGGTTTGTTGGTTATGGGGAGACACTCAGTATGTATTTGTTGAATAAATGACTCTACAACTCAAATAGATTAATTCACAGGCTCTTTGACCTTGAAAGATGCCAAGAGGCACCTTCTAGTGGGACCCAGAGGGTCCACCTGCCAGGGGCCTGACCCCTTAAGCTGGGAGCCCTTCCCCTGGCCTCGATGCCTAGAGGCCGGTCAGAGAGAGAAAGAGGCAGCATGGGGCCAGAAGCAGCTGGAAGGGGCACGGGAGAGTCCTCCTCAGAGTCTCCAGGTGGTGTGGGCCAGTCATGCTCTGAGGTTGGACTCCAGGGCCTCCAGGACCAAGGCAGAACGTCTCTGTTGCTTTTGGTCACCAAGTGTTGGCAGTCGCCACAGCCTAGGACCCAGACACAGCAGGTTAAGTGTGAAGTGCCCTGGGCTGCACAGTGTGCTGATCACAGAGGATCAGAGGTCCCCTGAGTGTCGGGGACCCCACCCACACTGCAAGTCACCTCTGCCCATCTGTTGAAGGGAACCAAGTACATAAGGGACTCCCCCAACTTATCATCCAACCACAGTGAATGTAGGGTCCCCAAGATCTGACGACACCTGGGCAGGGTTCCTACATCAGCCCCTGTCACCTGTGGAGGGCCCGAAGACTTGAGCAACAGAGGCCACTGGGAGGCTGAATCCTCAGTCCTCCAGCCCAGAACCCCAAAGTCACCATTGCCCACGTGCAGACATCGCTGCAGAAGGGCAGCCCAAGGTCCCACCTGATCCTCCCCAGTAAAGCCACCAGGCACCCACAGCCACCCCTGTCCAGCCACGTTTGGCCCCAGGAGCTAATTGCAGAAGCTTCATCTTAGAGGAAGCCACTAATACGCTCTCACATATTTTATGACTTTATAACTCACCAAATAAACCTGAATCCTATAACCTTAAAACAAAGCCAAAACAAGTTGGACAGGAACCAGCATAGGGAGTGTGAGGGGGTTGGGAGCATCCTCGCTGTGACTAAGGGACCCGTCCACATGATGTGGGCACAAACCGTCACCTGTGGCAGGGTCTCAAAGAACAGCCTGTGATCCCTAGAGATCCAGGGATCCCTGGAAGGCACCCCCTTCTTCCTCAGCAGAACTTCATCCAGTCTCCCAAGTCAGGGATGGTTCTGGAGGCCTACGCTGTCTTCTGAGGTCAGAGGAGTCCCTGGCCAGGAGTAGGAATTAAAGCCTCCCAGGCTAAATGAAAACCATACTTCATTTTACATTAAAGGCATTTTTAAAAAGTAAAGTATCTACAACATTTAAAAGTCATTAGTAATTACATTTTATTTTATTTCAAACTGGTTGGAAACACTTTATTTCTAATGAGGTACATTTGTTTTTAATATCCAGTTTACCAGAGAGATCTCCGTGAAATTAGTGGAGACCGGGAGGGGCCCTTGCTAATGGTCCCAGGGTTCAGAGAGGTGGCTCTGCATGAATCTGAAGCCCCAGTCCCCCCAGGGAGGCCCCTCCCTGGAAAGGCAGCTCTGGGACTGGCCTGGCCTTGGGCAGGAGGTTAGTTAGCACAGAAGCCATGGAGGAAAAACAAAACCTGATTGGAAGAAACTTCCCCCAGTAACTTCAGCAAAAATCTCAAGGTGTCTTGTTTTCCGTTTTCCTGTGGGTTTTTTTTTTTGGGGGGGGGGGAGGGTTTGGTTTTACTTTGCTTTTGCATTGACAACCTCTGAGGTTGAGCGTCCCACTCCTCCACCAGCTGCTGCCAATGCTAATGATGGGCTCACATCCCTTAAGTCTTTACTACACTCACGCCAGGCACTTGATGCCCCAGATCAGCTTCGATTCCCCAGAGAAATTATTTCAGGTCCTGTCCATCCCTGTTCTCATTTCTATCATCCAAAAAGTGATGAAAACCTTCAAGTATTTCCATGATGCGGTTGGTGGCAGATCCTGACCCCCTGACAGGAGGCCTTTGGAGCCTCCTCGGATCTTATAGAAAGGGGACCAGCAAGTTATGCAGCAGAAACAACCCTGGGATGATCCTAGGCTCCGCCCCAGCACCCTGATGGCAAGACTTCTCTGAAGTCCCACAGAGAGCTGGCCCTGGGAGATTCAGAGGAGGGACGGGGCCTCCCGTCCTGTTCTGCCTGTTTGGAGGGGAGATTGTAGGTGGACATTTGCGTAGTTCCTCCAGAGCCATGGGGCCTGGGCTGTGGGGTTCAGCTCTGGGCTTCCTGTCACCCTGTGACCCACTTATGCTCATTTCCTCCCCAGGATGCAGGGGCAAGGCTAAGGGTCTCCTTGTGCTGCCCAGAGGGTCCGTTGATTGATTCAGTGACCAACCTCCCAACCTTTACCGTGAAGGTGTGAATTCAGAATGACCTAAGCTGAGCCGGAAGGAACCCCAGATGTCATGGGAAATGTACAATTCAAGCTTTGGGAAAGAAGTCTTCAGAGGCCGTCAGCATGACCCCTGGTCCCAGGTGCAAGTGCACATCTGATATCCAGGTAAGATCTCTGCACTGTGAGTGTCTCACTCACACATGCACACTCACACACACTCTCACACACACACACACACACACACGCACACACACACAGACACACACGCGCACACTCTCACACACTCACACACACACACACACACATGCACACACACACAGACACTCATACACAAGAGTCTGCCCTGTACACCCCTAGTTCAACATCTGCAGATTCAAACAACTGCACATCAGCAGCACACAGGAAACAAGAACTGCATCTGAGCTGAACATGGGCGACCCGCTCTTGGCATTCCTGACCTGAGACAGAAAGTGATCCAGCGTTTGCCTGGTGTCAGGTGTTACTCATTCTCAAGAGATGACCCACTGTGCATGGAACCACATGCAGGGTCAAGGCCGGCCACATCATTTCCACCTGAGCCCCTGAGCTGACCCTCCAGGTGAATCCCACCTGCTGTTCACCCACATTGGCCCTGGCGACCACACGGTACTCAGGGGTGGGATCCCTCAGAGGTGGTGGAATCCATCAAGTGGTCCACCCTGGGCTCTGCCAGGGAGCCAGGCCAGGCCGCTGGGGCTGTTTGTGGGATTCCAGCTGGTGGAACCGCGAGCTGTCAGGATGAGAGGCTGACATTTAACACGCACAGTTCCCGTGATGGATAAATATTAAACACAGCATGGCGACATGACTAAGTAAACAGCTATTAGTCTCCGAGAGGAGTCTGCAGCAGGAGGAGGTGGGCTAATTGTTCGCTCTCTCCTAAGAGTAAAGAAGACTCACCAAATGTGGCCGGGAGAGGCCTGCTTGGTTCCCCTCCCTCCCTCCCTCTCTCTCTCTCTCTTTTAATTATATTAAGTTGAACAATCATATTTGTTGAGAGCAACAACAACAAAAGAATTAGGAGAGCCCATGGAAAGCCTGGCAATTGCACCATCTTCCTTCAAAGGCTGGAAGCTGTAGCCACAAGAGCCCTTGGTGACAGGGCACTTCAATCCACCCCGCTGAGTGTTCAGAATAAAATGAGATCTAAAGACCCAGGAGGAAGGAGGAGAAAACATCACTCCCAGTAGCCCAGGCTGGCTCTGGCCATCTGTGGTCTACCTTGAAAAGTCTCATCCTCTACCTTAGAAGCCAGTCCCTTGACCTCCCCAGGGTCTGGGCTCCAGGGGCCCCTCAGATACCCGGATCCGCAGATGCACAGGCTCTGGATGTAAAGTGGTAGGGCATTTGCACATGACCCATGGACTCCTCCAGCTCCTGGAAACCATGTCTAGATTACCTACCACAACAATGCAAGGTACGCACCATGGAAACTGTTCCCAGGCTGTACCATTTAGGGAATAGGGACGAGGAAGAGAGGTGGTTATGTGTTTGGTGCAGGTTCACCTTCTTTTCCTGAGTATTTTTTATTGAATCTGCAGATAAAGAAGCCCAGGATCTGGAGGAGAGACTGAATAGAGATGGATGGATGGATGGAGAAAGAGATGATGGATGGATGGATGGATTGATAGATGATAGATAAACAAAAATGTGTGTGCATTCTATGACACACCTCATCAGTCAGTCTATCTATCTATCATCTATCTATCTACCTATCTCTCCACACACATGTTAACAAGCTACAGAGCCTGGCTGAACATGGTGCATTAAATCGGCCAACTTATGCTCACTGAGCATCTCATACAAGAGAAATATGCTACTGGACTCTGCCGGGAACAGCATGCATGACAAATCAGGGCCCTTCCTGCACTGGGCAGTTACTGCTGCATCACAAATAGCCCACAGACTGAGAGGATCCTGAGAGTAAAAATTTTAATAACAGGGCTCCTGTGTTTAATCAAACTTTTATTCTTTCTTTTTTTTTTTTTTTTTGTGTGTGTACCCATGTGTGTGTGCAAGTGCCAGAACAGCAGTTTGTATGTTTTAAGCTTCCACTCTTCACCTTCAGCAAATAATGCAGACTTTTTAACTTACTTTAATCATTGTAGTTTTAATTATTCAATAGAGTACTAACCAAATACCCGGTTTTGTTTATGTACTTCCATAAATTCCAATTAAGAAATAAATCTTACCTTTATTCATAGTCATTGGAGAAATAATGACTACTTCAAAGGTCAATTTAATTTACTGAGGGTTTCACTAAGTTGCTGAGGCTGATTTTGAACTTGTAATCCTCCTACTTCAGCCTCATGTGCCTCTGGGATTACAGGCATGTGCCACCGTGCCCAGTCTAAATGAGAATTTTAGATGACCAATTACTGTCCAAGAACATATTGCAGCAGAATCTCATAAATTCTACTTCATGAATATAAATTCATGAAAAAATCACTAAAACCATTTTGCAAATCACCTTGAAATTATTTAAGTTGATTTCCAAAATATCAGCTCTATATTATAAATTTAAAGAGGCACACATATTGTGACTCAGCAACACATAGTCTAGAGATAATCTTCTAATGTAAACTAAAAGGTTTCCATAGTAATACTCAAGGCAGCAATATGTTATACCCCAAAATTAGAAAAACACCTACTTTTTGCATAAAAAGGAAAATTACTAAAGAATTAGCATGGAGGACCAAACACATTACATAATAAAAATATCACATAAAAGCAGACATTTTAAAGAAAAATATCACATGTAGATTGACTATTTCTGTAATGATATAAATATTAATAATTATTATTTGGGCACACACATGTATGTGACAAGCTATAATCAATACCAAAAAATAATTAACATAAAGTGGAAAACAGTGTTTAACTCTGGGGTGGATGGAAATGGATATGATCATAAAGTGTCCTCAGTTGACATCTAAATTCTATTTCTATTTTTTCTTTTATTCTTAATTGTTCATTTGAGATACACTTGGCAGTAAAGTGTATTTTGACATATTATACATACATGGAGCATAACCTATTCTACTTAGGATCCCATTCATATGGTTGCGTATGTAGTTTCACTGATACTGTAATCATTTATGAACATGGGAAAGTTACGGTGGATTCATTCTACTGCATTTTGTATTACCATTCCCCACTTCCCCCTTCTTTTTTCTTTTGACTAATCTAATAAACTTCTATTTGACCCTTCCCACCCTTATTGTGCATGAGAGTCTGCATATCAGAGAGAACATTCAGCTTTTGATTTTTTGGGATTGTCTTATTTCACTTAGTATGAATGTCTCAAGTTCCATCCATTTAGCAGCAAATGCCACAATTTCATTCTCTATGACTGAGTAATATTCCATTGTGTAGATGTACCACTGTTCTGTATCCATCTATCTGTTGAAGGGCACCTTGCAGATGTTCAAAGATGGGAGTCTGCTGAGGGTGAGGACGTCTGATGCCTAACTAGTGCACTCAGACATCAGAGACCAGGCACTGAAGGCACAGATCTAATTTTACTTAGGATTGTACAAGGCATATATAGGCACATTATCCAATCAGGTTAACATGCTTGTTAAAGCATAACACAATCAGTCTATAGGTAAACTATACATTGAGATAATGTAAACAAACCAACTCTGCCTAAGTAATTCTGCCCAGCAACAAGTCTGAGACAAAGGACTGGGGGATGGTAAGCTCCTGCACACAGCATGAGCCAAGGCAGCGTGGTTGAGCTCACATCACAGTTTGCTGGGATGCTTGATAAATGAGGCCTTCCCTCAGCTTCTAACTCAGCCTCAGCAGCCACAAAGACCTTCATTCCATGGTGAGTCTTTACCATTACCTCAGTTTCTCTGTCCAGACTGTTTGGCTTATTTAGACCATGGTGTCGGTGACTGCTGTCAGATAAGCTTGAGAAATGTTCCTACACACCTAGGTTGGTTCCATAGCTTAACTGTTGTGAATTGAGCTGCTATAAACACTGATGTGGCCATGTCTCTGTAGTATGCTGATTTTAAGTCCTTTATGTATATACCAAAAAGTAGGACAGCTGGGAAAATTGGGTCCATTCCAAATTTTCTGAGGAATCTCCATACTGCTTTCTGTAGTGGTTTCACCAATTTTCAGTCCCAGCAGCAAGATATGAGAGTACATTTTTCCCTACATCCTCACCAACATTTGTTACATGTATTTTTTATAATTGCCATTGTGATGGAGTGTGATGGAATCTCAGTGTAGACTTAATTTTCATTTTTCTAATTGCTAGAGAAGTGGAACACTTCTTCATATATTTGTTGATGATTCATATTTCTTCTTCTGCCCTTTTGCCGATTTATGGATTTAATTATTTGCTTTTTGGTGTTGAGTTTTTTGAGTTCTTTATATATGCTGGAGATTAATTCTCTATCTGAGATAGAGGTGGCAAAGATTCTCCCATTCTGTCTTCATGTTATCGATTGTGTCCTTTGTTGTGAAGAGCTTTTTAGTGTGGTACCATTCCACTTATTAATTCTTGGTTTTATTTCTTGCACTTAACGAGTCTTGTTGAGAAATTTGGTCACAAAGTGAACATGCGAAAGATGGAAAGATGGGTCTACATTTTCTTCTAGTAAGCACAATGTCTCTAATCTATTGCATAGGTCCTTGATCCACTTTGAGTTGAGTTTTGTGCAGTGTGATGGATTGGGGTTTTATTTTGTTTGGCTACAATGGATTTCCAGTTTTCCAAGCACCATTTGTTGAAAGGCTATCTTTCCTTCAATATATATTTATGACACTTTTGTCTAGTATGAGATACCTACATTTATTTGGGTTTGTCTATGTCTTCCATTCTGTCCTATTGAGCTTCATGTTTGCTTTAGTGCCAATACCATGCTGTTTTTGTTACTATACCTCTGTAGTATAATTTAAGATCTAGTACTCTGATACCTTCTGCTTTGCTTTTCTTGTTAAGGATTGCTTTGGCTGTGTTGGGTCTATTATTTTTCCAAATGAACTTCATAATTCTATTCCTATGAAGAACATCATTGGAAATTTAATAGAAATTACATTAAATCTGCATGACATTTTTACTGGTATGACCATATTGATAATATTAAATCTTCCTATTCAAGAACATGGGAGATCTTTCCATCTTCTAAAGTCTTCTTCAATTTCATTCATTAGGGTTCTATAGTAGTGAACTGTAGAGATATTTCTCATCTTTGTTAAATAATTCACAAATAGTTTTTTTTGTTTTTTTTCTGGAGGTTATTGTGAATGGGATAGTTTTTCTAATTTCTTTTTTGACTGGTTCATTATGGGTGTATAGGAACACGACTGATTTATGGGCATTAATTTTATATTCTGCTACTTTGCCAAATTTGTGAATTTTCTGGAGTTCTTTTGGGGGGAGGGTCTTCTAAATTTAGAATCACATCATCAGCAAATTGGAATACTTTGAGCTCTTCTTCTCCTGTTCATATCCTTTTAATTACTTTCTTTTGTCTAACTGGTCTGCCTTGAGTTTCAAGAAATATGTTGAATAAAGGGGTGAAGGAGGACATCCTGTTTACACAATGTAAACAGTCCTAATGAGATAAGCCTTTATATTTTCTTTCTTTTTTTTTTTTTTTTTTTTGGTACTAGGTAGTGAACTCAGGGGCATTCGACCACTGAGCCACATTCCCAGCCCTATTTTATATTTTATTTAGAGACAGTGTCTCACTGAGTTACGTAGCATCTGACTTTTTGCTGAGGCTGGTTTGAACTCGAGATCTTCCTGCCTCAGCCTCCAGAGCCTCTGGGATTACAGGCAGGTGCCACTGCACCTGGCTAAAACCTTTACTTTTTCTAGTAGACAAAACATGGTTCTCAGCTAGATCCTCCTTGGTATTGCCATATTCTCACCACTGTGGAGACTAAAGAATGCAGTGTCCCTAGACACACAGAAGAATATCCTTTATGTAATCCATATGACCTCTCTAACATTGGTATCAAAGGTCATGTATGAAAGCTTACATGAATGATGGAATTTCTATTGTATAAAAGTTACCACCTTAGGTGATGGATTTTAGCAATCCTGAAGCACACTGAACACTGCCTGGACTATGTGATGACATCAGTAGGTCATCATGCACTGCTGAAGCCTTGGTGATTACTGGTCTCATAGCAACCCTGATGCTGTCCTGAGCACTGCAGTGCTATACTGGTGAACAGATAGCCTCTTTCCATTTTACAGTTGTGTTTGAAGGTAAAGATTTAATTCCTAGTAATCATCTACTGACTCTTTGAGAGTTGAGCTTCAGAGAGAAAGTTACATGATTTGAGTGACCTTCCAGAGTTTCACCATGAAGTAAAGGTAAAAGAGAAAGTATCTGAAAGCATGCTTATCCTTCAGCCTGCTAAGAAGTTCAGACATAAGTGTTAGCATGCTCTAGGGGCCTAAGATAACCAGAAATTGCCATCTCAAAAGAGAGACATGGATTTCCAGTTAGTGGCAGAGAGGGGAAAAAAGGAAGAAAATTCAAGGAGGAAAGGAAGAACAAAGGGGTGTTTTTCTCTACACTACCTAAAATCTTCCTGAGGGCCAGTTTGTCTGAGAGTCAAGAGAAGATTCACATGATCCAGGTATTGTCTATGTGACTTTGGATGCAGGCCACCCACACAAAGGCACTGTGTGTCTGTCACAGGCATAGCAGTTGGTCCAGATTACTTTTCTTGAAAAAAAATTGCATTTTATTTCATTAGAGGTTTTCTGAGGACAATTGGAGAAATAAATGATGTGATGAATATTCTCATTGTGTTTATTCTTTTAATGAAGATGAAAGCAGCTCCAATAAATAAGGGAAACATTGAAGAAACCCTGTGGCCACAGCCCAGACAGATGCAAAACAGCTCTCAGGAAATTGAAAGGGAACTGCCTAAGCTTAAAGAGCATATTATACTATGCACAATGCTCAGGGTAGACACCAGCAGTCAGCAGGAGCAGAAATGTTCAGAAATCTGAATTCTCACTGGCCCTCTGTTCATGGCAACCACCAGTGTGTAGCTTCAGTGGCATAAAAACCAGTGTGGCATGTGTGCATGGCCACAGGAGTTAGCCTCACTCAGTTAGTCATTAATGTTCACTGAAACGTTCTATGTACACAGCTGAGAGCTATAATTACTATGTAAAATTATTAGTAAATGAAATTTGCAATCATTTGATCATGGAAATGGTCACTTACCATAAAAAACAAGACAACAACTCTATGTTTTTAATAAGGATATTCCTGCAGAAGAATCAATATCTGCCTCCCAGCTGATTTACAATAAGAGAAAACTAGTATATGCTTACTGACCATACAGTTAATCATCATGTCATTTTCTTAGTACTGGGACTACTGGTTTCCTAGAAACCACATCGGTAGGTAGTGGAGTTACTGTGGGAAAATGTGATGTTTGTGTGCCATGGACACATGGAGGAGAGTCTACAGGAAATCAGTCAATAACCTTTGGAAGAATCAACTTGGCAGCATAGAAATTCAAGAAAGAGTGAATGCTTCCTGGGCATGTGGTACACCCCTGTAATCCCAGCGACATGGGTGTATGAGGCAGGAGGATTAAGTTTAAGGTCAACCTTAGCATCTCACTGAGGCCCTGTCTCAAAATAAAAAATAAAACATGCTGAAATGTAGCTCAGTGGATAGACAACTCTGAGTTTAATCCCCAGTGCCACAAGAAAAAGAACTATAGAATATCTTATAGAATCATTTACTATGTCCATAAAAATGAATATTCACTGTATTAATACTGAAATTAGACTACAAGATAAAAATGACCTAATGGTCCACCTACCGGGTACTGGTTAAGTAAATGGTGGCCACCTGTTCTCTGTGATTCTAAGCAGCAGTGAGAAACAATGAAGCAGAGCCAGATGAATCACTCTCTAAGGCATATCAAGGGAGAAAATAGCTAACTAGATCAACACTATCAATAATTATTAAAATTATTTTAAAAATATAAACAAAGCATATCTCATCTATTAGCAACACATTTACATATTGTGTAAATTCATTCACAGAAATGAGACAGAGCACTCACACAGAGGGCATCCCTGAGAGGAGACACAGGTGGGGTGTGGTACCCAGGAGGCATTAGCATTGTCCACATTTTAATCAACAAGAAGTGATGTGAGTTAATTGGGAGATTTAAACATATTTAGTTGTTTTATTTACCTACTTTTACTTTTTCCTTTTTGACTCTTTTTTTTCAAATTTCAAGTGTAAGGCATGTTTTGTGCACCTGATCTTCTACCCACCTATGTTTCTGTGATCTTCAAGTATCCCACAGACCTGCCCACCTTGGGTAAGCTAGTGGCATGAACAGATAGCAACTTTATAATTTTGACAGTAAATAGATTAGGAAGGAATTACTTTAAGTACAGATTTTAAAAACTGATTTTAGCCAGACCTTGGTATGTTTTCATTATTTTCCAATTGTGTATGACAATGATGCATTAACAATCTAATTTGAAAAAGTTCAAATCTGTGATTTTTATGGGGGTGATTTTGCCCCTGGCATGCTTGGAAACGTCTAGAACATTTTTGATTTTCACTGTTGCGGGAGATGCTTCTAGCACCTTCAGGGGGGTAGAGATCAAGGATGCAGCTAAGTATCCTGTAATATACATGAAAATCAATCCCAAAATAAAATTTATCTGGCCCCAAATGTCAATAGTGTTGAAGTTAAAAACTGCTAAATATACTGCACATAAATAACATGTAACTATTTAGGTTCTGCTTACTGGTTTTTTTCACTCCTCTAAGAGAATGGGGAGGGCCTGGGCTCACACCTGAACAATGAACTGGTAGATTATGACCAGACTGACCAGCGTGCTGATGTTGGCCAACAGGGAGATGACGAATAGGACATGGAGTTTCCTGATGAAGACCAGCAGCAGCAGGAAGGGCAGGAAGGTGAGCACGTAGAGTCTGGAGTCCATGGTTGGTGTCAGAATCACTTTCTTATTGTCGTGGCAGTTGTTGGTGGCCCCATTGACCACTTCAATGACCTAGAAGAGGGGAAGAAAAAGAAAGAAACAGTCCTCCAATCACAAAGCTGGTGGCTGTCCTGCTGGAAGAGGCTCCTGACTAAAGGCTCAGTGTGTGAATGAAGCATTAGAGGCACCTGCAGCTGGAAGCTCTCCATGGAATTTTTCATGGTTTCTGCTGTTAGCAATCCAATTGTCTGAACTGCTTTGATCTAAGACAGAAGAGTGGACAAGACATCTTGAAGTTTCTCTACCCTAGGTCTTCAGATGAGAATCAAACAATAGGCACTGTACACAAAGTGTTAAAACCTCAATGCTTTTGTTGACCAAAACTGGCTTGAAAACAATCCTAAACAGAAATTCCTCTCCTGCCAGAAACCTACCTGTTTGAAGTTGTCAACCAGGAACATGAAATAATTGCAGCAGAATCCCAGCTGAATGATAATCAGGAAGAAACCCACAATGTGCCTGGATATGGGAAGGAGGGAATATGAAGGTCATTATAGTACAAATACAAGGCCCCTGGAGAGAAAATGCTTTCACAGTGCTGTTTTCTAAGTCATCACAGACCTGTCCCAGCAGGAGACAAGGACAAGCTTGTCAGTCTAGAGCTTTGGGAGGTGAGAGACACTATCTGTATGTATTCTGAGGTCCCCTTTCTGCCTTCTCTAGGATGCTGCATGAGATCAGGGAATCACCAGAGCACAGTACAGACCCTACCCATGACCCTACCCAGCCTTTTGGCCTCTTCCACATCCACCTTCCAGCCTACTCCACCTCTCATGGGAACCCTTGACACAAAAGACCAGGAAGTGGACAACTTCATAGTCTCTCCCTAAAACTAGGACCCAGTAATTAATCTCGTGTGATATAAAGATGTAGAAATAAATGTACCTAACAGATTGCTGGTGGAAGCACACTTGTACAACAGCTGGTCACAACCTAAAGGGCCATCAAAATGAAATTGATTACATTATAGACTTCTTAAATGGAACCCTGTACTGCAATTATAAAGAATATTAATTGCATATGTGCTCACAGAGAAAAACTTCCAAGTGATTTACTGACAAAAAGCAAGTTTCTGAACAGTATACACAGTACAGTCCATTTGTATACAGACAAAAATTTAAGAACATTGTATGTTTGTAGATAAACAGAAAATTCCAAGAAGCTATCCATGCAAATGTGATCTGTATTTACTTTTACTTTTCACTTTAGGCTAGGGCTTTCTTTTCAGTTACTGGACCTAATCCCTTCAGAACACACAAGAAAAAATAAAAATACATTACCTATGTTTTGTAAGAGCCAAGAAACACATTCTCTCACAATCTCTCTCTCTCTCTTTCTCTCTATCTCTCTCTCTCTCTCTCTCTCTCTCTCTCTCTCTCTCTTTCTGTCTGCCTCTCTCTCTCTCTCAATCCCGCTCACACAACACATGCACATGCATGCAGAGATACCATCACCACCACAAAATCATCAAAAATTGGCATTTCTTCTCAGGGAAATGCACATTTAATGTTTAGAGCAACTATGGTGAGTGGGTTTCTCATTTCCAAGGCAATGGGTTAAACATTTTTGCATGTTCCAGGCATTCTCTTCTTTAAATTCTAGCCCAATACTTCATAATCTTATTTGTCTCTACGTTAAGAACAATTTCCAGAAAGTATTCAAGATGTTCCCATGTGCTGAATTGCAGGAGTCTCTTCCCTTTTGGGCAACCATGGATCTCTTTTTGCTATGGATGAGTTCCTGGGCATAATTGTAGGAGGTACACACCAGCCCTTACTCTAAGCAAATCTATAGACCAAGCAGATGATTCTGCACACACTAAAGCATCCAGCACATATATTTTAACAAGACAGGATTAGGGAAAGTATACCATGGGGTATGGTGGAAAGATCAGGAACTCTAATGTCAGGCAGATGCAAATTGGAGAAGTGGCTGAGGAACAACACAACAACAAGAAAATATAAGCTAATGGCATATGCCCTTGGATCCTTTCTCTTCATCAGTAAGAGAAGACTCATGATAGCCATGTTGCAGTGTTCTTGTATAAGAAACAATACAGAGATGACCACCGAAGATTCAATACATCATAGATATCTGCCATTCAGCCCATAGTGTGGTGTGGTTCATGGGCCTCATGATGACTTGTTTGACCGGTGCCATAGCCATTGTGGACTGCCATTCCTGTGTGCCCTCAGCAACTGTCAATCTTGGGGCAATTGAACTTACCATCCTGCAGAACAGCACTGCCTTAGAGGACCTAGCACAGGGTCTTGCACATATTTGAGCTTAAATCCTGGAAGGAGGGACCTGAGATCATCCACAAATATTGATACCATGTGTCCCTTCAATGCCAACCTCCAGTTCTCATTGTATTGGTTAGACTTGTGCCTCCAACAAACAGGACAAGAACATCGCTCTCCTACCGGCAAATGAGACACAACAGAATGACTTTTCCAAAAATCTTTAATAATGTGACATCCAAGTGGGCCCTCTGCGTCAACATGGCTGCAGGGTGGTTAGCTCCAATTTCTAATCATACGCTTCTTACATAAAGCTCCCATCTTCAGTGAGTGGGGGCTACAGATATGAAGCCGAAGCTTGGCATTGAAAGAGTTCATTCCAGGGCCAGTGTGGGAAGGGAATGGTAGTGGACATTCCTTTCAGGAAAGATGTGCAATGGGTAGGAGACAGTGCGGTCCAACATGGAAGGCATTTTCTCGAGGGGTGGGGCAAAGGGTATCTCTTGAAAGATGGGAATTGGGAATGGGGGTGTGGTTTGGAGCTGTGGTATCCGATTAGACATGAGCTGCCGTGAGACCGCCAGAGCAGCTTTCATAGCTCCAGTGGTCTCTGCCCTGCTCATGCTGCCTATGAGGCCATAACCCTTGGCTTCAGTGGTGGTTGACTCCCACAGACAATTTGGAATATGGTCTTTCATCTAACTGATGGTAACAGCTGTAGGAGGGCCTATTTGAATAGTTGCATTGATACCATGGCGTTTCTGCATATTGATGCAGTACAAGAGTGGACTGTAAATGAAGGAGGAAGCGTTCATCACTTCCACCCACTGCTGGGCACGCTTCTCCCGCCGCAGCTTCTTCCTCCAGTGAATTAATATAATGCAGCCGCCGGTTACTACACAACACAGTCCCATGAGTCCAAAGTATAGCGAGACCCAGGCTGAGGCAGTAAAAGAAAGAAAAGAGGCAGCTGACTGACCACTCTGGCTGGGACCTGAACTGTTTCTCATTCCTCTCCTTGATTTGGCTCATTCAACAATCCATTCCCTCCCTCCCTCCTTACATACCTAGCTCATCATTTTATTATTAGTTAAATCTAGGTCTGCAGGGAGCCTAAGAGTCCATGTTCACCTTTCAGAGATAAGGGAGACTAGGTCTAGAGGAAACATGACCTGCTGAGACTCAGTCAGGCCTTCTGGCTCCCAGTCCAGGACCCACACCATCCCTCAGACTGATCAATTGAACTTAAGGGCAAGGCCCTCAAGGAACCACTTGACAAGGGCACCAATGTATCTTTTCTGGTTGGTTACCACATTGTTTCTGCCTACTAAACATCCTTAGTATCCTAGAGGAGACTATCTCTTAACTATTTAGCACTCCACGCAGGCAGCCACCGCCCCGTGAATACAAAGCATCTTCCCTGAAAGTTTGTCCCCACACTCAAAGGACTGAAGGGATACTTACTGCCAGCAAGGCCCAGGTTTGCCATTTGATGATCCATACCGTTGAGACTTGTTACCAGGCCCATGGCTCGGCAAAGAATCAACTGCCCCAAGAATCTGTCCACCAATGGGAGCCTTCCGAAGGCCCAAGTCACATTGTTGCCTAAAGATGATTTCACCGGGTTCTGAGCACTGGGCGTTCCAGGGCTGGTGCTTGTGGAGGGGCTCTGAGCTGACGGAAGGAATGAACTCCATCTTGTGGCATCTCATGAGCATAGTTCTCTTCCATCCAATCGTGGTCCTCCCCACGATTGTCTGTTCCCATCTTCTTCCGGTGAAGTCACAAAACAGCCCCCAGTTTCGGGGCCTCACACACTCATGGGCTTATATTTATGTTGTTGCTTGTTAGGAAGCCATTTCTGGATATATTTTACAGTGCAAATTTGGGCAGTGAACACAGTGAATTTTGGGCAGGCGAGCCCTCAAAGTTGGTGACCATGGTGTGAGGGAAAAAAAGAAAGCTATGAAGGGGAAACAAGCAGTCAGATCCACCTTCTTTGACTCCTACAGTCTCTCTTTTGCCTCCTCAACAAGGGCTGGTGAAGTTTTCTCTCACTCTCACCAGGTCACGTGGGAGCTCTCCCCTATGAGGTCCTGCAGCTCTTCCTAACTTCATCTCATCTTGGTCCTCCATATAACTTTTGCCTCTTGGTGCGCTAGATTCCTGAAAGACCCTGTTTATTCACCTCTGGAGCTTGGCTCAAGCTGTTCATTCACTCAGCAGTGCCTCTCCCACATTTCCATCACTGAACACCTCCTTATCATCCCAGGTGGTCAGCTATCCCTACTCTGGGAAAATAGTCCCTTCAGCTGATTTCCCTCAACCTCATTATCTCTGGTTGGAAGAGACATGGAGAACTGTCTAACCCAAGTCCTCTCATACGTTTGAGTACTGATGGCACAACTTCCCTACTCAGTAACCCATCCCCCATTGTTCCATTGACTCAGGGACTGCTTACCACCACCTGAGACAGCTTGCTTCATTTATGACCAGCTCAGATTGAATGCCATCTCCAAAGAAGCCTGGCTCAACCTCCCAGTAGGTTGTGCCAGTGGTCCTGACTTGGCCCCTTGTCAGTCTTCAGTTACTTTCATCTTTATCAGTAGCCAGAATGTTCCTTTGAAGAATAGATGGGGTTACTCTGCTCAAACATCCCTTGACTTACCCCTCTCACTCAGAGTGCTACCGACTGGCTGCAAGCAGGTCCTGGAAATGCCTTAGTCTCTCACTCTGTGGTCCAAGTGTGCTCTCATTTATAGTGAACGATGAATGTCTATTTTTTGTTTTAGGACCTGTGAAGAAGGCAAGGGAAGAAAGAGGTGGCTGTTGTTGCAGTGTTTGCCATTGATCCAGAGGTTTTCCAGTGGACCTCAGGTTCCTGCAGGCTGCCTGTGCCCGAGCCACGGTGTGAACCCACAGAAGATGAGGAAGGGGAGTTCTCCCTGTTCTCTGTTGCTCACTTCTGGTCAGCACACCCACATTCAGCTCATCAAAGTTTAGGAGGTGTGGTTTTGTATTCACAGTCATCAGAAAAAGAATGACATGAATTACAACACCCAACTTTTCAGATCTGAGAATGTTTGACATGCCAGGTGTCATGAGGAATCTGACTTGTTCTCAGACATAGCCCAGAAAAGAAAAAGCAAAGTGCTTTTGCACAAGGGTGTGCTACCCAATCAGGTCTGCAGAGCAATCACACCTTTGTTGGCAGTCCACATCCATAATGCAGCTCTGACCCTTGACCTGATGAAACAAACTCATGGGTACAATTGATGACTTTGGCTATAATTGTGGTATAATTGAGACTCTTCATTTCTTTCTAAAGTTTACTTAAAAAAATTTAATCCTTCTGATAACCATTAACATATAGTGGTAGGATCATTGGATTAGAAGAGCCCTTGACTTTGGTTTGGTAGGGACATAATTAGTTAATGTTGTGTGATGTTTTACCTCCATTATGGACATATCAAAGGCACTAGAGTGTGTTGGCTTTGAGTCCTTCTCCATTAAGTATTGTTCACTTTGGAAAATCAATATAGCCTCCCTTGATTTCTTTTGATTGGGAGAAAGAAGTAGAGTGGGATGTTTTATCTTACCATTTTGTACTACGTAATCTCATGCAACCAGTCTGTTAGCACTGGCTTTGTTGGTAGCATATAGACCCATATGAGGATTATTGTACAAGTCCCAGGATATTTTAAGGTCTTTCATGTCAAGATTTTTATCCTTTTGTAATATGAGTGCTTACACTCTTTCCATCTGAATGATGTGTAACACTAACTTGTGCTCTAGGTTGTGTACTCCTTAGGCAAAGTATTTGGAACTGTGTTTGAGACTTCCAAATATTTGCATATATACAGTGAGATAGCTTGCTTAAGGTTGGTCACTTCACAACATGAAACATTTATATTTCTGATACTCGTTGCTTGATATTTAGAATGGGGTGCATTCTTTTTCTTCCTTTATTGTTTTGTTTTCTGCAGTTGTGAGTCTTGAACTGAGAACTTTGCACATGCTAGGCAAGCACTGTGCCACTGAGTTACATCCGCAGCCTCTGATGAAATCTTATGCAGTATTTGAATACACCTTCTATTTTCTAGTACTGGGGACAGAAGCCAGCAACACATAACTTCTAGGTTACATCCCCAGCTCCTTTAAATTTTTATATCATATTTTAAGTCAGGGTTCTGCTACGTTTCTTAGGGCCTCACTCAATTGACTGGCCTTAAACCCCTAATTCTCTTGCCCTCGGCCTCCTGAGCTGCTGAGATTAGAGGCATTTGCCACCACACCGTGCACTTTTGACTATAGAAAATAAAACCCAAACTTCACTAAGACTGTGAAAGCTGTTTTTCTCTCAGGTGACAGAGGTGAATCCCAGTGTGGGAAGCTAACTGTCCTCCCCTTGAAGATTCAGGATCTAGCCCCTTTCCATGTTTTGAGTCCACCGTCTCCTAAGGCTGAACAGTCCTTGGCCTCCAGGTGTTACAGTGGGAGGTTTGGTGAGGAAAAGAGTACAGTCCCCTAATTTACTTAAAAGTACTATCCCAATCCTCCACTTCACTTTCACCCACATTCGAGTGGTGATTATTAGTACTTAAAAGAGCTTAGACTCAAGAGGGACTGGGAAAGATCACTCAAGGCCAGTGTGGTAGTGCTGGTGACAGCCCCATATTATGGAAGGGAGCCATGACACTTTCTAGAGAGCCTGTAATCTCTGACACCATCAGCATCACATTTAGCAGCAGCAGGAGAACTCTGCTGGGAAGGATTTCCTGGCCGCCACTGGGCGGCATGGGGAAGTGTGAGGTCACCATTTGCTGAGCCTCGTGAGTGCAGATAGGAACAGGTCAGGATGTGTGACTCACCCACAACCCAAGCATGACATGTCACACCCACTTGTTCTTCAGTGCAGCCTGCCTTCCTCAATGGGTCCTATCTTGAACGGGGCAGAGGTGTGGGCAAAACATGAAGGAAAAGAGAATGCTTTTGGTTAAAGCTGTAGGACCCCAACGTGTGAGCAGCAGAGGCTACAGTAGCCCCTCATATCAGAGTGAGATCCAAGTGAAAGAGAACCCATGTCTGCTGAAGCCACCAGGCTGGAGTCTGCAGGGAGCTTGAAGGACACTGGGCTTCTGTGGAGCTGCCCTTTGGCATCCAGGGAGCTCAACAGCACTCAGCAGGTGTACCCTTGTTCTTGAATACACATGAGATTCCACCTGGGGCTCCCAGAAATACCTGGAGTAAGCTGGGGGTGAGCTCTTTATGGGGGGCCAGGATCCTTGAGAGAGCACATGGGGTCTGTGTCCATGACACACAAGATAGTGTCACATTAGATCCCATAATCATGGGCAGTGGTGTGAAGTGTCCTTACATAAGCCACCATGAGTACCCTCCTCTTTAACAGTGCTGGCCTTCAGGAAGTAATAGGTGACTTTGGCTCTACATGTGAGTCTTTACAAACAAACATAAAGAAAGAGGGCACACCAAGAAGCACAGTGTCAGGCAGCACAGGCCACAGGCCTGTGGTCCCAGCACTCGGAGGCTGAGCAGTAGGATCTCACATTCAAGTCCAGCCAGATATAGCAAGTTCCTGTATGAAAACTAAAAAGATAAAAAGGACTGGGTCCCCCTGGGTTCCATCCTCAATACAACAAAAAGCAATAAGAATGGTGTAAGATGACACAAAAAAGTGTCTCTAGGGATGTCAGGAATTCTAAATGTCCAAAAAGTTCATCTACCTGACAGAACTGTAAGTGTATGCTGGAGATGAATGAATAAGCATCCTGGAGATACAGAATCAAATTTCACATGGTCAGAGAAAGAAGTGATATGCAAACAAAGAGGGAATGCTGGGTAAACCCTCTGGTGTTGCACTGATGTAAGGGGGTCAGAATCAACCCAGGCGTGTTTGACACGGGTGACAGGTGATGGATGGATGGATGATAGGTAGGAAGTAGACAGATGATAGATAGGTCACAGGTGGATGGATGATAGATGCGAGATATATAGATGGCAGACAGATCATGATACATGGATGAATGGATGGATAGATAAGCAAGCTAGTGGGCATCCATTATTTCTTGGATGTGGATGTCAATAGAGCCTGCCAACAAGGACTCTCTGTGGCAATGAGCACAGGTAATGTCCAGATCTTGGCTTCTAAATCTCTACCCCATGATGGGAACCCATTTCCCCAGAGAGAGAGTTGACACCAGGACTGGGAAAGAGAAAGACCCATGGAACCTGGAGTATCTTGTAATGACAGAAAATAACAAAGTTCTTTTCAAAAATGGGTTTTGTCAAAAGAAAAGACACAGGAGACAACATGAGAGATCTCCCAATGACCAAAGCTGGAAGAATTTCAGCAATGCCATAATTGAGTGTTGAGTTAAGCCCAGGGAATAAGAAGATCCACGAGTATATGCTAACACAGATAGGTTGCTGGGTAGTAACTATGGAGAAGGGAAACCTCCTCCTTAAGTAACAAACATTGAGGGTTGCAGGGATTAGAACGGTGCTGCTCAGACACCAGTGCACCTGGCCTTTGCTGCAGGTGGGCTGCTGACAGCAGCTGGTGGGGAGCATGTGAGTTTAGGAAGGAACAGCCACTCCCATCTTCCTCAAAGTACATGCCCCGAAGTCCTCTAGTTACCAAGGGGTAATGTGCTACCCCCTGATGAATGGCGAGACCCCGCTAGGCGAGCTTGGCCAGCAGAGGCCCAGGGTTCCAGGTCCCCAGATCCCCGTGGCATGCACTGATGGGACACTTTGGGAAGATCATGCCCCTTCTGTGTGACTCTTCCCCCAAACCACATGCTCAGTGTGACCCCGGGGAAACCTCTGAGGGACCTGCCCACTTCACAGCGGTCCAGGCCATGAGCACCAAGGAGCCCCTTGAGCACATGGAGGGATCTCCAGTCACTTCCTGGACCAAGAAAATGATCCTGTTGAGGAAAATGGGTTAGAGAGCTGAAGGAAGTCTGTAGATATGTTTTTAACGTACACGTATCATTTGATCAGAATCGGCAGGGGTCTATGGCAGATTCCAAAGCAGTACTTCAGTTTCATCATTCAAAATGCAGCTAGTCCATGCTCTCTGGTGAAGGTGACTGCTTCCCTAAATAAGCCCATCTACACCTCTGAAGAAATGATAGACTTGTGCATCTAAATTTAACAACTAAAAGCTGTTAGTAGACTTGGAGAAATGGCAGACTGTGGCTTAACGGAGGATCCACTCACAGATGTCAGGAGAGCCTGGCGGGACCTGCAATCTTCTGGAATGCAGAGGAGAGGGCAGCAACTTCACACTGGGCAGAACAGGCCCTGCCTCCTTTTAACCCAGGCAACCGTATCGGAGGGTGGAGCGTTAAGTAATTCCAGTTCACAAATGATTCCTCAGGCTGGATGAGGCTTGCGACAGTGGCTACTGTTTGTTGAGGGTCAACTACAGGTAAATCTTGAAACATTATTTCATGGAATTCTCCAAAACAAAACAGGAAAACATAGCACCCGGTTTTAAAGATGAGGAAGCAGAAGCATAGGAGGACAGGGGAAATGGCCAAGGCCAGAAACAGGGCTGGCTCTCCTCCCCTTCCTCCATATGCCCACCCCACATGCAGTCACTGAGCAGGATCTCAAATTGATATGCAGATTCACCAAGTCCCTGCATGTCCTCTTGGTAACATTCCCTCCTAAGGAGATGGAGGAAGCCAAAGGCAGAGCAAGAAAAGACATCTGGACAGAGCAGGGAGAGGTGTTCAGAGACAGGGTGGCCACGTCGGAGGTGACTTTGGCATCCTGGATGCTGGGTCTGTGTTCTCAGAGACAAGTCGCTTCTGACCAAAGGAAGCCATCAGTGAGTGGCTGGAAAGATAGCTCAGCTGGTAGAGTGCTTGCCTCACAAGCACAAGTCCATGAGTTCCATCCCCAGTACTGCAAAAAAAAAGGGAAGGCGTCAGAGGAAGACTCACTGTGCCAGACAGAGCAGGATCTGTGGAAAGGTGCACTGAGGTTACCATGGAAACCAGCCCCTTTCCCTGCACTGCTCAGAGCGCTGGTTTTTAAGGAGATGGTGCTGTGTGCTTCTTGGGAATATGATCAAGGGAAAAAATGTAGCCTCCCTTGGTATCTCCTGACCTGACCAATGGCTGGGCTTGCCCAGGAGCCAGCACTGCTCCTCCAACACCTGGCCACTACCTGTTCATTCACCTCCAGCTCTTCTCTCCGAGCCTGGTCAGTGAACCCTGGGCTAGTGGTGGCAGGGCAACCTTGTGTGCACAGCTGTGCTCTCCACATCCAGCGCTGGCACAGGGAGAGGCTCTGTTCCTTGAAGACACCTCTATTGCCTGGGAGGGTGGCCCTGGGCAGCATGCCTCCCTGAGCTATCCCGGTCACCCATCCTGCAGGACCAGTGGTGAGGCTAGTTTTTCCAAGAACTCCTGGTGGACACCCACACTGGCTGCCCCTCTGGTCCCAGAACTTCTGGAACAATCAGGCCCTCTCCCCTTTGGCTCTGCTACCCAGCCTTGATCCCATCTTACCTGGCAGCCCCTCAAGAAGGTTCCCATAATGGATAAACAGATTTTTAAGTGTACAAAAGCTGCAGAGGGGGTGTTCTTAATGTGATCATTGCCTGGCTTCCCCTGGAGCCCCCAACACCCAGAAGGGCTCTGTGAGACCCACCCTCCAAACTCAGGAGCTTGCTCCTGACCAAACCTCCTTGGTTAAGCCCTTGCAAGGAATCTGCCACTCCAGGGATGTCCATGTTGGGACTGAGGCCTCCTCTGATGGGAAACTCCTAACTCCACTGGGAACAGCACCCCTTCAGGGTCAGTCCTCAAAGAGAACAGCTGCCATCACGGCTGACCCTCCAGCACCATTATTTCCTATTGCACACCCATGGCTGACTCATTACACAGAAAAGATAGCTTTGGTTTGCTTCTTGAGGCAATGGAGTGACAAATCTATAACAGGATGTTTGAACATGTGTTCATTAAGTTTTCAGTTGACTCTGTGTAATTGAAAAATGCGGCGGGCCAAGATGGCGGACTAGAGGGCGGCTGCATTTCACATTGCTCCAGGACGCAAGATTCAAAAGAGGAGATAGAGACTTGGGACCAACTCAAAGCCGCCGGGTGAGTCTCTCCTGTTGGGGAGGCATCCCGGATGGGGCGGTAGCCCCGGAACGCAGGGAATTTGTGAAGTGGAGTTGCTTGGCAAGACGCCCCTCCCCCCGCTGGAGCAGTAAACACGAACAACTGGGATCATCGTAGAGGAGGCGGCTCAGCACAGCACTTGGACTCGAGCAACCACTGGTGCTCCGGGCAGCTGCCTGAGGAGGAGCTGCGTGGCAAGCTGTTTAGACCCAGAACGACCGCTTCTGAACACCGGGGGGTTGCCTGAAGGAAGAGAAGAAGCTCTGCGGGTCGCTTGGTCTAGGAGTGATTGCATCAGAGCCACAGGCAGTTGCCAGAGGAGGAGCTGCGTGGTGAGCTGTTTGAACTCAGAGCGAGCGCTCATGAACACCGGGGGACTGCCCGGAGGAAGAGGAGGAGCGCGGCGGGACGCTTGGTCTAGGAGTGACTGCATCAGAGCCACAGGTGGTTGCCAGAGGAGGAGGCGAGTGGTGAGTTGATTGGACTAAAAGCGACCGCTCCTGAACACCAGTAACCTGCCTGGAGGAGGAACGTGGTGAGTCACTTGGTCTCGGAGCCACCGCCCCTGAACACCTGGGGGCAACCCCAAGGAGGAGGAGGAGGAACAGGGCGGGTCACTTGGACTTGGAGTGACTGCCTAGGGCTACGGGTGGTTGGCAGGAGGAAGAGACCCGAAGTAAGTAGTTTGGACTCCTACTGACTGCGTGGAAAACTGGGCGGCTGTCCGGAGGAGGAGGTGTGTGGTGGGTCTCTGGGTCTCGGAGCTATTGTACGGGACTCCAGGTGGTGGCTCAGAGGAGGGGCCGAATAGCCAGGCGATTGGTGCAGAGCAGGGTCCCAGGAGCTAGGTGGCTTCTTGCTGGAAGAGCCGAACAGAGACACGCCTAGGAGTGGAGCGAAGTTTCCAGGGGAGTGGGCAGATTCTCTGGGAGAGGCAACCTAAGGAGACTCGCCTGCGAAGGGTGAGGCTCCCAAGCCCAGGACGTAGGTCCGGGCCCCTGGGATCATTGCAGAGGAAGACAGCCCAGCCCAGGTGGTAGTTGTAGATTGAGGGGAACCTCTAGGAGGACAACTGACCAGCGAGACGTCCCCACCGAGTGAGTCTTCCCTGCCGGGGGAGGTTTTCCCACAGGGACGGTAAAACCAGAGACACAGGCAAAAACAGGCCTTGCCTCAGCCCTCAATCTAGTTCCCCATTGGATGACCATTGGTCAATAAGTGGAGGCACCTCTGCCCACTAGCAGGGAATATACACCACCTGAGGGTCACCACCCCTAGAGAGGCAGCTTCTTCGTGGAGCTCCGCATTATCAACTTCCTCCAAGACTTCAGGCTACTGAAGGATAAGAGGGGATATACTAGCAATCTTCAGGGACATTATAAGTCGATAGAGGAAATCTGCAATATCTTAATGACCCACTGATTCCTGAACAATATGAGAAAACAAGGGAAGAAAATGCCCCAAACAAATCTAGATGTTACATCAATAAAATCCAACGACAGCATGGCAGAAGAAATGACAGAAAGGGAGTTCAGAATGTACATAATTAAAATGATTAGGGAAGCAAACGATGAGATGAAAGAGCAAATGCAGACATTGAACGATCACACCAATCGACAGTTAACAGAGCAAATTCAGGAAGCAAAAGATCATTTCAATAAAGAGAGATATTGAAAAAAAAAAACCAAACAGAAATCCTTGAAATGAAGGAAACAATAAACCAAATTAAGAACTCCATAGAAAGCATAACCAATAGGATAGAACAGCTGGAAGACAGAACTTCAGATATTGAAGACAAAATATTTATCCTCGAAAACAAAGTTGAACAAACAGAGAAGATGGTGAGAAATCATGAACAGAATCTCCAAGAACTATGGGATATCATGAAAAGGACAAATTTGAGAATTATTGGGATTGAGGAAGGCTTAGAGAAACAAACCAAAGGAATGAACAATCTATTTGAAGACATAATATCAGAAAATTTCCCAAATCTGAAGAATGAAATGGAAAATCAAGTCCAAGAGGCTTATAGGACTCCAAATACACAAAATTACAACAGACCCACACCAAGGCACATTATAATGAAAATACCTAACATACAAAATACAGAATTTTAAAGGCTGTGAGAGAAAAGAACCAAATTACATTCAGGGGGAAGCCAATACAGATATCAGCAGATTTTTCAATCCAGACCCTAAAAGCTAGAAGGACCTGGAAAAACATTTTTCAAGCTCTGAAAGAAAATGGATGCTAACCAAGAATCTTATACCCAGCAAAATTTACCTTCAAATTTGACGATGAAATAAAATCATTCCATGATAAACAAAAGCTAAAAGATTTACAAAAAGAAAGCCAGCATTACAGAACATTCTCAGCAAAATATTTCATGAGGAAGAGATAAAAAACAAAGAAGCAAATCAGCAAAGGGAGGAATTATCCTAAAGGAACTGTCAAATAAAGGAGGAACCAAGATGTGTCAAAAATTTTAAGTATGAACCAAATGACTGGGAATACAAATCATATCTCAATAATAACCCTGAATGTTAATGGCCTGAATTCATCAATCAAAAGACATAGACTGGCAGATTGGATTAAAAAGAAAGATCCAACAATATGTTGTCTGCAAGAGACTCACCTCATAGAAAGAGATACCCATAGACTAAAGGTGAAAGGATGGGGAAAAACATACCATGCACATGGACTCAGCAAAAAAGCTGGAGTATCCATCCTCATTTCAGATAATGTGGACTTCAAGCCAATGTTAGTTAGAAGGGATAAAGAAGGACATTTCATACTGCTTAAGGGAAGCATAAATCAGCAAGATATAACAATCATAAACATCTATGCCCCAAACAGTGGCTCATCCATGTATGTGAAACAAATCCTTCTCAATTTTAGAAACCAAATAGACCATAACACAATAATTCTAGGTGATTTTAACACGCATCTTTCACCACTGGACAGATCTTCCAAACAAAAATTGAACAAAGAAACCATAGATCTCAATAACACAATCAATAATTTAGACTTAACAGACATTTATAGAATATGCCATCCAACCAAGAGCGAATACACTTTCTTCTCAGCAGCACATGGATCCTTCTCTAAAATAGACCATATATTATGCCACAAAGCTAATGTCAGCAAATACAAGAAGATAGAGGCACTCCCTTGTATTCTATCAGATCATAATGGATTGAAGTTACAAATTAATGAAAGAGTAAAAAACAGAAACTACTCCAACAACTGGAGATTAAACAATATGCTACTATATGATGAATGGATAACAGAAGATATTAGGAAGAAAATTTAAAAATTCTTAGAGGTAAACGAGAACAAAGAAACATCATATCAAAATCTCTGGGACACTATGAAAGCAGTACTTAGAGGAAGA